>NW_026877042.1:0-211521 GCF_032173495.1 Musca vetustissima | reverse complement strand
GAAGCACCAAAGTACCTATATGCCTTTGGATTTGCACGAAATTTGGCACAGCGTGCTGAATTAAAACTAGAATGATGTGTATCAAGTTTCGCGAAAATCTGTTCAGATTTAAATATGGTTTCCATATATATTTTCGTTCAATTTTATATAAATGGTGTACCAGATATCCTATATATGTTTCGATTTGCACGAATTTTGGCATAGCACATTGAATTCAGTCTAGAATTATGTGTGTTAAGTTTCGTGAAAAGGTCAAGTTTGAAGATGAGCTATATCGGTCCACGTTTAGGCATAGTTCCAATATGAGGGTACTCCACATTTTTCGGTATTTTGATGTTCTAGAGCACGCCTCTCAACCGAAATCGCTGAAATTTAAAACAAAACTATAAAAACTATAAATATTGATTCACTTTTTCTGGTAGCCCCCATATAAGGTACCCCAAATTTTCGGTATTTTGGGTTTTTTTCAACAGAATTGGATGCAATTTTCCTATTGGGATTCCTATTGGGTACTAAATCTTTCCACCAAAAATTATTAAAATAGGTAAATTTTTTCCATTGGGAGTGCCCCCAATTTTCGTGTGAGATTAAATTTATCGTGTGAGATTAAATTTTGAACAGTGCAGATACCGAATAGTGTGTGTCAAGTTTGCTTAAAATAGATTTAAAATAATTATTATATGTTGCAGAATGGTATGTGTGGGGATTGATGTTAGTCTGTTGACATATGGATAAAGATCGCATATGTCCATACCAATGTTCCTTCGTAAAGGCGACCTTTTTTTTTGAATACATATTTTGATTTTTGCCAAAGTGGTGAAGGGTATCATAAAGTCGGCCCAACCCGACTTTACTACTTTCCTTACTGGTTTTTATATTAGGTTTTTTTTTTTCAAAATGCTAACCAACATTTTGGAGATCCTTATTTTTTAACCTCACACAGCTTTAGACACCATACTAGTTTTCATTATGTTTAACCTTTATGTGCGTGGTAATATCAATAATGAAACAATACGTTCCATTCTGAATGCAGAATTTTAATTAATTCGGATAGGTATTGGACAGGTTCCGTCCGTTCCCATGATACCCTATATTTGTTTCTTTTCAAAATGTTAACCATTTTATCGTAGTATGAAGAAGATGGAGACAATAAGTCCATGAAGAAATATTACGATGTGAATCAAAATCAATTACTTCCATATATCGGAGAAGGTTGTGGTCGTAATACATGTGAAGTTTCTGATATTCAATATATCAACAAGACACAAGGTTAAATGGTATAAAAAATATTCTACACAGTGCTTTTATACCCTTCACCACACTGCTGTGGTACAGGGTATTATGTCTTTGTGCATATGTTTGTAACAGGCAAAAGGAAACGATATATACACATGGTTCCTTTTGACAATATGCATAGAATCACTTTTTAAGTCGATTTATGCATGTCCGTCCGTCCGTCTGTCTAGAAAGATGTGTGTTAAATTTCGTAAAAATCGGTTCAGATTTAGATATAGCTCCCATATATATTATCGACCGATTTTATGTAAATGGTGCACCAAAGTCCTTATATATCCTTCGATTTGAACGAAATTTGGATTTATAACTAAATGAAGAACTCAAAATGTGGATGAATGCACAAAACATACTGAAATAAATGTAACATAACATGTGACAAGTTTTGATGAAATCGGTTTAGATTTCGATATTTATTTACATAATTTTGTCCTCTATATCTGACCGAAATTTAGTATAGGTTGTAGAATGACATGTTTAATTTCATGTTAATGTTCCTTCAAAAATGCCACGTCTGTTAGGGTTCCATCTGTTGAATATACCCAAAGTGGTGAAGGGTATCTTATAGTCGGCTCCGTCCGACTATACTACTTTCCATACTGGTTCTGTTTTAATATCTCTACTCTCTCTGGGGAAAAATAGAAATGTACCCTCTCTGTGGCATTTTCATTTGCTTAAAGACTTTTTATTTAAATTAATTATAGAAGGTTGGTAATTATAAATTTCGGCAACGCAAAAAACACAAAAATAAAAAAACGCAGAATATGCAGCAATATGTCTGTGACAGCTGCATGTTGTAAAAAAAAGAAACAACATTTGCTTTGAGCTATTACTGTAAAATTAACTTCTCTTGCGTTGGGGGAAAATTGCCAAGGGGAAATGTGAAGGGTCCTTATTCATACTAAGGATGTTGGTTTATGGCAGCAGTTACAGTTTTTTTCTCGGTGTGCTTGTAACGCCCAGATGATTCATATAAGATTTGGTTGTGTGCGTAATGTGTGAGTGTGCATGGGTTCTTACAAAAAAAGTATATAATTTTGTAAATGATGGCTGCTTAAGAAACAGCGTTCATCTATTATAACTGCAAGCAAAAGTTCATAGTCGTTGTGCGGGCATTTGGTTTTAAATGTTTGGTGGTGTGTTCATGAGTATTAATAATTTAGCTCATCTAGACCATATACTCGTTAAGATAGTCACACATTCAACAAATACACTTTGTGAAAGTGAAAAGTTGCACATATTTTTTTTTTTTTTACTTTTCAAAAAAAAAAAAAAAAAAAACACAGAGAGTATATTTACCATGAAGTGATTTGAGGTTGCTGGATTGATAAATGTTTTAGGAATGCCAAAATAAATTTAAAAAGAAGTAAAATCGTCGTTTATTTAGGCAGGGCCATTTTTATTTAAAACTTTACCATGGTGTGCCCTTTCGAAATATGTAATATAGGGACCAAAAGTTTCATCCAACTTCCATTTGTCTGAGACAAATTTGATAGGAAGAAAAATAGGGTATATGAACAATATTTCGATAGGCACATTCGATAGGCCCCAAGGTTAAGGGGTATAAAAATATACTACATAGTATTTTTCTGTCTTTAATATCTCAACTGCCTTTGGGGTAAATATTTACTATTCTAGAATTTCCATTTACTTAAAAAAATTGTATTTAAATAAATTATAGAAGATTGGTAATTATATTTTAATTCAATTTTATATAGAAATTTTTAGATAAAAAAATTCAAAATTCATTCAACGTCGAAAATATAACCATTATATAGAAGCATTGTTAAAACATGAACCCTGATGTAAGGTTCTGTCTATTTTTCTTACATAATAATGAAAATGTGAATTCTTATCAACAGAAATGGTTTTATTGTTTTTCAATGTATTACCCAGTATGATTTCAATGTCCACTTTTCCATGAACTCAAACAAATTATCGAAGCACTTACTCTATTTCGATAGACGTGGTTTTTGAACGTTACAATAGCATCTTCTGGTGATGAATATTGTTAATATTGCATTTCCTTCTTGATGCGAGGCTACAAGGATGTATGGCATATGACCTAGTAATTGGTAAGAGCCTATGTGAGAACTTGTTCGTTATTCATATTTCTCCGAAGACTTCGAGAAAAAACAAATTGTGGTATATTACTTAGAATTTACTGTAACATGTTGCTCCAGCGGAAGTGTCGCCACATAACCACATTTTAAATTTGCAAAACATCAAAAGATTTGTCGAAGTTCCGATCGTTATCAAAAAGCTATCCCAATTAGTTGGCCAGATCCTCTTTCCGATTTGCTCGACATTTCCGTCCTCTAGTTTGGTACAAAAGTAAGATAACACATTGACACCTGTAAATGGTTTAGTCGGTGTACGGAGATCAATATAATTTTTATCAATGTAATGGTCAACCTCTCCTCTTGGATATACTATCCACTTCTCGGGTCTATGTACTCCAAAGGCAAATATATACACCATAGAATTCAAATTTAGTCACTTTTTCATACAAAAGTTTTGGTCCATTTGATCCGCCTAATATTTGAAACAGTCATGTATACTATTTCGCTTTGGCTAAAGGCAATTTTCCTTCCCCAAGTAAAATTTCGTGGTGTTCGGGTCATATTTTTAGCCTCTAGAATGACCAGAAAAACGGACAAAATTGTCGGTTCCATTTCATCCCATAAATATTAACCTTTCATATCCAAACACAATAGAGGGCCTTCTTTGGCCAGAATCTGACCAGCATAAAAATTTCGTGACGATTGATCCATAATTGTGGAGTGTTTACAAATTATAATGGATTTAAATATAGCTCTCATATACATTTTCGTCCAAAGTTTGTCCAATTGAGACAGAACTTTGCAGAGAGAATTGAATTGACGTTTTGAAATCGGTTAAGTGGTGAAGCATATCACTTAGTCGGTCGGTCCGACTTTTGTACTCTTCTTACGGGTTATAAATTGGTTAAGATTTGGATATGACCCTTATATGTTTTCGGCTGGTTTGATCGAAGTCGGTTTATATGACGATGTTTACTACATATTAGTTTGGGGAAAAAGAAATCCATTATTTTTTGCAGATAGATAGATTGCTCGTAAAGTATCGTTCAAACAATTTAAGATTTATGCTTGATGGAAGGGTGACATTTCGCAGTAAAAAAATTTTCCTGTTTTTTGTTTGTTGCATTCAGTTGGGTGTTAAAAATGGAAGTGAAGAAAGAGAAAATTCCGTACATTTTACAGTTTCTGTCTATGCAAGCCAGGCGGCTAAAATTGTGAAGTCTATTTATTATTCCGCTGCTGTAAGAGTATGTGCAATTTTGGTTTCGTAGATTTCGTTCAAGAATTTTTGATGTTAAAATGTCGATACAATCGGAGAAATGATCGAAGTTGACCGGCATATTAGCAGTCGTAACATCTCCTATGATCTAAACATCGATCATAAAACTGTTTTAAACCATTTACAATTGAGAAGAAACGGCCAGAATTGGCCAACGGGGGAGGTGTCGTATTTCACCATTACAACGCTAGGCCACACACATCTACAGTGACTCGCCAGAAACATCGGGAGCTTGGTTTTGAAGTTTTATTGCAGCCGCCATACAGCCCGAACTTGGCGCCAAGCAATTATCTTTTTTATACCCTACACAACTATGTTGTCAGGGTATTATAGCTTTGTGCAGCCCCAAATGTTTGTAACGCCGCGAAATATTGGTCCTAGACCCACCTTTAAGTATACCGATCGTCATATCCCGACTAGCTGAATCGATCTAGACATGTGTGTCCGTCCGTCCGTCTGTCCATTATAATTTGTAAACACGATACAGGCTACAGTTATGGACCAATCTTCACGAAATTTTGCATGCAGGATGGGCTCTGGCCAATGAAGACCCCTATTGTTTTTGGAAAAGATCAGTTAATATTTAGGGGATGAAATGGACCAAATACTAAATTTTTGTCGGTTTTTCCGGTCGCTCCAGAGGCCGCAATAATGGCCCGAACATCGTGAATTTTTGCGTGGAGAAGGGGATCGGGCCAAAGAATAAGTATGCATGTTTTGATAAAGATCGGTCAATATTTAGCGGGTCAAATAGACCCTGACTTTTGTGTGAAAAATGACAAAATTTGTATTCTATAGCGTATATATTTACCCCTGAAGGACATAGACCCGAGAAGTTTATATTATATCCAAGAGCAGTGGTTGACCTTTAAATTAAGACCAATTATATTGTTGTATGTGCTATGTGGGAGTTACACCTAAATATTTACAGGTATCTCCGTATTCGTATATTATTTAGTAACCCATTATCACTCTAGAGAGCAGAACTATAGCGATGATCGCTTTGAAATGTTCCATAAGCTTCCAATTATGGTCAAGGACAACGCCTATAATTTTCGGTGATGATCAGATAATAATTTTGGAATGATGTGGACCGAAAACTTAATTTTTTGTGTTATTTTCGAGTCGATATATAGACCACAAATGAAAGCCGAACATCACAACACAACCCACGGTGAAGGAAATCTGGACGGAATAAACATCCGCAGAAAATTTGAGTTCCGCAGTAGTTGTGTAGGGTATCGTATGGTCGGCCCCGTCCGACTATACTGCTCCGCTCACTGGTTTTTTTATACCCTTCACCACACTGTGGTACAGGGTATTCTGTCTTTGTGCATATGTTTGTAACAGGCAAAAGGAAACGAGATAGACACATGGTTCCTTTTGACTCACTTTCTGAGTCGATTTATGCATATCCGTCCGTCCGTCTGTAGATGTTAAATTGTAAACAAAGTACAGGTCGCATTTATGATCCGATTTGGATGAAATTTGGCAAAAGTCACTTATTTGGCCCAAGGACGAACCCTTTTGAAATTGGGAAAAATCGGTTCAGATTTAGATATAGCTCCCATATATATATTCGTCCGATTTAAGGTAAATACGGTACCAAAGTACCTATATATCTTTAGATTTCCACGAAATTTGGTATAGCCTACTGAATTAGGTGTAGAATGATGTTTGCTAAGTTTCGTAAAAATCGGTTCAGATTTATATATAGCTCCCATATATAGTTTCCCCCGATTTTAGGTTAATGGTGCACCAAAGTCCCTGAAAATCATTTGATCTGCACGAATTTTGGCATAGCATATTGAATTAAGTCTAGAATGACGTGTGCTAAGTTTCGTGAAAATCGGTTCAGGTTTAGATATAGCTCCCATATATTGTTTCGCCCGATTTAAGGTAAATGGGGCACCGAAGTCCCTATATATCTTTCGATTTGCACGAAATTTGGCACAGAGTATTGAATTACGTCCAAAATTATGTGTGCAAAGTTTCAAGAAAATCGGTTCAGATTTAGATATATCTCCCATATATAGTTTCGTCCGATTTAAGGTAAATGGTTCACCAAAGTCCCTATATATCTTTCGATTTGCACGAAATTTGACATAGAGTACTGAATTAGGTCCAGAATGATGTCTGTTTAATATACCCATAGTGGTGAAGGGTATCATATAGTCAGCCCCGCCCGACTTTGTTACTTTCCTTATTTTGTTTTTTTTTTTTGCATTGCAACATTTCTTTAATGATAAAAAGTGGGATCTAGAGATGATTGTGAAAATCGAATTGACTTATATGAGAGAGGCATTTTAAAGTTACCTTTAAAATGTCAACAAATCATACGCCAACACGGTGCATATTTGGCCCAAATCGGACATTCCGAAGCATGTTATATAAAGTCATATAGTTCAGATAAACATAATGGATTTTTTCCCCAGCTTAACATTTAATTTTGATTTTATGGTAATGGACCTACAAAGATGGTACGTCTATACGGTCGACAGGATAAGGTACTCATATATTAGATGATGTTTTTTTTTTTTAACGAGGTTTAAATCCGTATATATTACTCAATGTTATAAGAAAAATATTAATAATATTTGCAGAATATACCAAAAGTGGCGAAGAGTAAAATATAGGCGGTCCCGTACGACTTTGGTAAATTCATTACTGGTAACTGTTCCTTCTAAACTCATATGGATTTTAAATTAGGCAGTATCATATATACCTTAATTATGCTCCCATGACGTTCTATATAAATTAAGAACTTTTTAATGTTATGATAAAAACCAATAAAAACAAATATTTCTTAGACATCATAGAGAGCTTTTCGTCTTGACTTTGTTAAAATTTTGCAGAATATGGCACATTGTGGCTATAGCTGTTGAAAATAGAATGGTTATGGGTTGGTAGAACAGAAAAAATAAACAATAAACACAACAATAATCCATGGATGGTAATAATAGATTCGCTTATGGGATTGTATTCAGACATGGTCATGCTTTGAATAGAAGTCGGTGAATCATATGGACTATAGAATAAAAGAGACTCATATAAAATAGAAGTTCTTCATAAGAATCTCCCATAGCAAAGAAGCCTTACGTAGGGCACTTGTATGGAATATAAGTGCTTCGACGTAGTCTTCGAAAGGAAAAAACGTTTCTTTTAAAGCAAACAAAACTTTAGAAGATGCCTTTGGAGTAGAAGAAGTATTCTACGGAGGTCTTCTAATCTCTAGAAGTTTCATACGAAAGCCTTCTATGCAATAAAAGTCTCACCGGTTGAAGACCTCCGCAGCAGTATTCTATAGAGTAGAAAATATACGTAGGAATCTTAATGGTAACTGTTCCATCTAAGTTCATATGAATTTACATTGTGCAATATTATAAATGTCTTAATTACGCCCCATGTTATGTCCCCATTTGGCATCCCTATAGCACAGTTGACACAGTTAATAGCTAATGATTACTATGCCATGTTGTTAAATGACTTCTACCAGCATAACGATGATGATGATGATGAGGATTCGCCTGATGAAATTTATTTCTTTTTTTTCTCATAATTTTTGGCTTTATAAATCGTTATGAATGAATGACATATGCGATATTTCCACATGGTAAACAAGTAGGTAACTCTTGAAATATGTGTGTATTTATGCGGATGATGGCAAACACCTTCAACCCCACCATCCACTAAGTGTACCCTCATCATCGAGTATCATACTTCCATCCAAGCAGCTACTAAGTGGAAGATGAAAGATCAGTTGAGCGTAAAATTAAGTGTTTATAATTTATATGTGGAATATATTTTGAAAGACTTAATATGTGAATTTTCATGTTGCTGCTGTTGTTGTTGTGACACGACAAGCTACATAAATTTCTCCGATTAAAAATGTCATTTAGATAAAGTATTTTATATGATGATATTGTCGCCGTTTTACGGCGAATTAACACGGTTAATATACGCATATATTTAAAGCAATCAGTTATTGTGGCTTAAGGGATATTTTGAGAATTATTTATTTAGAAGGTTGAGAATGGTTATGCTGAGTATTACAGAACGGGGATTTCATGGGAAAAAATTAGTGACATAAGTAAAATCGAGTACTTCTCCATAAAATTCCCTTTTCTTCCACGGAATATTATTTTAGTTAATGTCCACAGTTTTACAATTATTTTCCTTGCTGTCGTTACAATAATACCGCGAGCTAAAGTATTATCTCAGTAATATTAAAATTCCTATCTTTATTATTATTATTTCATAGAACTTTTAGCTGTTTTTCGAGCATTTGCAAATAACTAAGTACTTTTGCAAAACTTATTTTAAATCTATTGATTTATTTCATTTGCATAAATCCACAATCTTCATGAATATTTTAACACTTTGCCTAAAGGATAACAATTTTTCGCCATCATAATCTGATGGCAATAGATTCTCTACTCTATTCTATACATTCTATATTTATAGATCTACTAGGGGCTTATTGATTAAATTTCCATTTTAAAAGAATTTTCCAGCAACAACAACAAGAACAACTACATCAACAATAAGAAAACTTTAGAAGACAACAAAAAAATAACCTTGGAATTTCGTTGGCACAAAAAGAAAAGTTTATCGTTCAATATTGTGGGTGCGGTTGTGGCGCTGTGTATGTCGGTGTGTCTGTGTGTGTGCGCGAGTGTATGTGGGTGTGCGTATTGAAAATGAGAAATGAAAATCGTAAACTCTTAATAAGTTTCCTTTAGACAAATTTATTAGCCGTCATAATCATAAATAACTTTTTGGATTAATATTTATCACTTGTATCCGCCAAGCAGTAGCGTATGTTCGGTCGTTCGTCTGTGCGTTCTTTCTCTCTATTTTAACCAAAAAAAGAACTGATTGCCTCAAAATATGTTTCCCCTCGTTTATGGTATTCACACCTACTCGTCTTCCTCCTTAAAATGCCATCAAATATTGTTTTGCTTTAAAGCCTAACGTTAGGTCGTTTGTCTTTATTGCATTATCCTCGAAACTCAATGCTTGGGGGCTAAGCGACAGCCGCTTCTATATAAAGCAGAAACTTTTTAATGTTATGATAAAAACCAATAAAAACAAATATTTCTTACACTTCATAGAGTGTGTTTTTTCGGCTTGGCTTTTTTTAAAATTATGGAGGGTGCCATATCCTCCATAATTTTAAAAAAAGCCAAGCTATATCTAGTGAAAATAGAATGGTGTTGGGTTTGGAGGGCAGAGCAAATAAACAATAAACACAACAATAACCCATGGATGGTAATAAAGTTTCGAATAAGGGATTGTCTACAGATGTGGTCATGCTTTGAATAGAAGTTTGAGATCCATATGGACTATAGAATAAAAATCTATATATCAGATTTTTATTGAAATGTATAATGTACATAGAAGTAGAATAAGGTGGTATAAGTCCTTCACTTAGGAGATGTCTTGGACTAGGAGAAGTCTTCTACGGAGACCTTCCAATCTATTGAAATCTCATACGAAGATGTTCCATTGAATAAAAATTTCACCGGTAAAAGACTTCCTTAGCAGTATTCCTACGGAGATCTGTAGGCATCTTTTATTGAGAAGAAGAACTCCGTAAAAGTCTTCCTTGTAATAGAAGTTCTCAGTAGGAGTTTCGTGTAGAATACAAGACGCCATTCGAGATGTTCTGTAGAAAAACCTCCGTAAAAAGTCTTCTATAGAATGGAAGACCTTCTTATATAAAGGAAAACTTTCGTAGGAGACTTCTATAACAGGAGGTCTTCTAACAAACCTCTATTGAATAGGAGGCCTCTATTTAATAGAAGTCCTCCTAAAGAGTGTCCTAGATACGCCGTAGGAATTTTCTTTACGATAAAACAATTCTGTGGGAGAAGATATAGAATATATATCGTGGGATTCGTTTGCACAATAAAAGGCCTCCGTGAAAGTAATTTTATATATAAGAAAATTTCCGTATATATAAGAAAATATATAAGAAATTTCTCCCGAGTTTTGGTAAGTTTGTCCCTTTGTAAGAAGCAACCCTATATCTGAACAAATGAAAAATTTAGTATAGGTTGCAGAATTCGACGTCTGTTAGCATCTGTTGAATATACCCAACGTGGGGAAGGGTATTATATAGTCAGCCCCATTTGACTTTACTACTTTCCTTACTGTTTTTTTATTTTTTTTTTTATTTATTTATTTAATTTTTTTTTTTTTTGAAGCATGTTAAATAAAGATTTAGATATAGTTCCAATATATATTTGCTTCCGATTTAATGCAAATGGTGCACCAAAGTCCCTATGTACCTTTTGGTTTACACGAAATTTGGCATATGGTACTAAATTATGTCTAGAATAATGTGTATATGGAGCACCAAAGCCCCTATTTTTATTTCAATTTGTACAAAATTTGGCATAGCGTAGAGAATTGAGCCGACAATGTTGTATTTTAAGTTTCGTGAAAATCGGTTCAGGTTTATATGTTCGACCGATTTTAAGTAAATAGTGTACAAAGGCCCCTATATTTATTCGATATGCAAAACCTTTTGCAAGTCTATACTTTAGTCTGGAATGATATGTGAAAAGTTTTGTCAAAATCGGCTCAGGTTTAGATATAGCTAACATATATATTTTCTTCCGAGTTTATGTAAATGGTGCACCAAAGCCCCTATATTTCTTCAATTTGCATGGAATTTGGCACAGCGTACTAATTGATACTGGAATGATGTGTGCTAAGTTTCGTGAAAATTCGTTTATATTTAGCTTCCATATATATATATATATATATAGTCGGCCCAGTCCGATTTTACTACTTTCCATACTGGTTTTGAAATAGTGTCTTGCGACGAAACTATTTTTGGCTCAACGGATGCGTAACACAGCACGAATGACAATGTGCTTATTGAAAAGCGAGTTCGGTGATCATTTTATTTCTCCTTTGGGTCGATTGGCCGCCTATTATCATGTGACCATAACGCTCCGATTTGTCGCTTACAGTTGTTCCATTATCGTTTTCGATATAGTAAAGGCCAATCACATCTTCGGACCAAAGAGTGCACCAAGTGTCCTTTTCTGGATTTAATGTTCCCTCTTCTCTTTGGATTTAATGGTCTACAACACTTTTGGTTAATAACATACCCACCGAGTCAGAAATGTGCGTCTTCGTTGGAGAAAATGTTTATTTTGGTTACAGTTTTTGAGTGAGTTCAGCTCAACCTGAATGTAAAATTCTGATTTTTTTATGACGATGAATAATCGGGCTGTAGCAGACAATTCTGTAAAAGGATTTGATAATTGTTTTGCCCCTAACATACTAGTTTACTATTTCAACCGAACTCTATTCCCCGTAATAAAACGTTTAATTAAAAAAATCGATTTTATTCTTTATTCTCTTTTGTTTTGCCATTTTTCACAAAATATTTATTATTATTACTATGGTCCTTGGGCTAGGCATCTGTTTCTTCTTTGCTTTTTCATTCAATTCCACTGGGTGTATTTAAAGTTCGTTTAAAAGCAATGCTATTGGCAAAAATCGATACAATCCATTATGGTTAGATAAAGAAGACGAATGAATGAACAGAACGTGCAAACTTTAAGGTGTAAATCGTCAGAAATTACTTCGACAGGAAGGAAAACAAAACTCCTACACAGAATCATGCTGGTGACAGAGAGAAGCATATTATTTCCCTTTTACCTTCACATATGGGAATTGTATCAGATGGTTAACAGAGATTGAATAATGAATTTCGAAATTTATGGTGGAATTAAAATTTTGGAATATCATGTTGCCTCCGGGAGTCTAATTTATCAAATGACCGAAAAATAGATAACAAATTTGGTTGGAGTCGCAACAATTATTGTGGCTTTTGGAAAATCCGCAAATATATTATCAGTGGTATTTTGAGATACATGTCTCCCATCTAACGCCAAAGACGAAATGCGTTAGGGGTAACAAAAAATCAAATGGGCCTTTGCCATAGGCTTATCCGAAAAATATCCACTCAATTGGCATAGAGCTATATATTTTCAAAGAACAGTTTTGGGTTCGACAACCTTAAAAAATGTATATTTCCATATCGGAAAAACTCTTAAAGGATGTGTTTTAAATTGGAAATTTTCGTTTCACTCTTAATTTGATGTCCACATGACATGCAGCTTTTATAAAAATAATTTACTTCTAATGTTGATTTCTTTCATGGAAGATTTTCTTGATTTTCCAGGAAAACCATTCCATTTAGTCCAACACTATTAAACCCTTCACAAAATGTAACATCATAATATAATTCAATGACCTAATGACATATCCAAAAGACCTTTGCCCATCTTCACCACGAAAAGGCATTTCAAACCATCTTTCCACACCTTCACCTAACCATTCCAAATCACACCTGTGTGCGTAGAATATAAAAGCAAACCAAAATAAGATTCTGATTCCGAATCTGAATCTTTAATACATAACCAAATCCTTA
This sequence comes from Musca vetustissima, assembly GCF_032173495.1. NCBI lineage: Eukaryota > Metazoa > Arthropoda > Insecta > Diptera > Muscidae > Musca > Musca vetustissima. The sequence continues at coordinate 198,431 of NW_026877042.1, read as the reverse complement.
GCATTAATCATTCAATTAAGACTTTCAATCTCTTCGGCCTAAGGATACATATATTCATACCATCCTCAATCATTTTCCCTCTTGCTTTCCATCGAACATTGTCATGGCCTTTTTTACTTTTCTTGGGATTTCTTATTTTTATCCGCTATACATTTTGCATAGCAGAGAAACAAAACACACTAAAAGGTATTTCACTATTCGTTTGTCTTAAACTTTTTTCTGGTTTTGTGTGTTTTTGGGGGATTTTTAGTTGCCGTTGTCCTTGTCACAATGTTAAATCAACAGACATCGGAACGAAGATGTGTAATGTCAAAAGGATAACAGAAATAGATTTCTGTTGTGACCTTAGAAAAAGAGAAAAGGTGGTTTCCTTTTTTCAGAACAGAAGCCATAAAGCCGTTTTCGTTGTCGAAACAAAAATGGCAGAAACAAACAAATCCCACACCAAACGTCAAAACCACAATGGAAAAATCAAATATTTAATGGGGTTTCTTTGTAAACATTTGAATTCGTTCAGTGGAAAGTTTTTAGTTAGCCAATTGGCGGATAACTAATACCAGGCAAGGTGGAATTGGAGTGGGCAATAATTAAAAAAAAATGGTGAATGTTTAAAAATCAGACACATCGAGAGATGTATATCTGTTATATACACCTTCATACGTTAAAAGCGTGTGATTGTACCAAACCCCTTTTCAGATAATTTGGCGTGAATATAGGGTTTGTTATCCTGTGTAGGGTGTGTTATATGTGCTCTTACATGTATTCTACATATCTATATATGTCAGCAAACCGACTGATTCTTTCTAACGATACCGGGCTGAACTTTGTATACCCTCAAGACTGGCATTCAAAATATCCAATATAAGTGTAGACACTTCCCTGTCATTGTTAAAATTCTGTCAGGAGGTTAATATATCGTCGACTATAAGTTGGAGTGTATATTAAATTTGTAACTCCAATCTACAATGATGTCCACAAAGCTGCCCACACCTCAATTTGGTTCGCAGTGCAAAATGTTGCAAGCGGAATAACAAATTTAATATACACTTAACTTTATATCTGACCCATACTATGTAATAAAAACCAGTATAGAAAAAAGTAAAGTCGGACTGGACCGACCATATGATACCCTTCACCACTTTGGGTATATTGTACATGTGTATCCTTACAATTGCATGTCAATATTCCCTCTAAGGAACATACTCACGTATTTCTGAAACCTGTTCTAAATTTAATTTCATTCGCGCAGATTTAGATGTAAAATGTAATGTAAAACGATTTATAGTAAAATCAATATTTCGATATCGATATTTGGTATTCCACGCTGTTAAAAATCTCAATCAGACAACCGTTCGAAATATGTATACAGTCGACTCCGCTTTACTGTAAGTCGCTTAACTGAAAAATATCGGATAAGTTAAATAGATTTCCTGCACCATTTCATTTTAGGTTAGTGATCCACAATTTACTCCAGATAAGTGAAACTTCGCATAACTGAAAATATCGGATAACTGAAATAACTTTTGGAGTCAAATATTGCAATTTCCTTTGAAATCACTCCGCATTACTGAAAGTCCTGAGGATGAAAGATAAATACAGAGTAGTTTACAAAGCCCACCATAACATATATTTTTCTGCCATTATTGATTATTACCGACATATGGAACGTGTGCGTCAACTACATATAAATTCACAAATTCAACAAAACGCAATAACGTCATCCAAGTCTCAATTTGATATGTTGTGCAAAATTTCGGGTTAATTGGATATATATGTATATGTGGGATCTATATCGAAATCTTAACCGATTTTCACGAAACATACCACACATCATTCTAGACTAAATTCAGTACTCTATGGACTTTGGTACACCATTTACTAAATTGGACGAAAATATATATGGGTGCTATATCTAAACCTGAACCGATTTTCACGAAACGTAGCACACATCATTCTAGACTCAATTCAATAAGCTATGTCAAATTTCGTGCAAATCCAATTATATTTAGGGACTTTGGTGCACCATTTACCTTACATCGGACGAAAATATATATGGGAGCTATATATAAATCTGAACCGATTTTCAGGGAACTTAGCACACATCATTCTAGGCTCTATTCAGTACGCTGTGCCAAATTTCGTGCAAATCGATGCATATATAGGGACTTTTGGTGCACCATTTACCTAAAATCGGACGAAAATATATATGGGTGCTATATCTAAATCTGAACCGATTTTCTTTCAATAGGGTTTGTCCTTGGGCCAAGGGAATGAGCTGTGCCAAATTTCATCCAATCCGAATCAAATGCGACCTGTACTTGGTTTACAATTTAACATGGACAGATAGACGGACGGATGGTCATGCATACATCGACTTAGAAAGTGATTCTATGCATATTCTCAAAAGGAACCATGTGTCTATCTCGTTTCCTTTTGTCTGTTACCAACATATGCACAATGACATAATACCCTGTACCACAGTGTGATAAAGGGTATAAAAAACAGGCGAAATTTTTATGTAAGGTATATTACAAATAAGTTTAGCTATGCAAAAACATTTTTCCATACTTTTTCTTTAACTGTTAACTTCCAATCTCGCAGGGAGCTATATTAGTCTGACGCAACTTTCGATGTAATAAATAATGGGTGGAATCACAATATAGGATATGTACCAAGACCTTATAGAGACAGTATTTGCAAGCATAAACCATTTTTGGGTCATGCTTGCAAAAAAAATCCCTTTTTAAGTTGCTGAAAATTCGATTTTCCTAAAATATCAAATCTCCTAAACGTGAAAGGGTATTGAAATATTAAATTACAGTCAATTCGGTTGAAAAAACGTTTTTGAAATCCTCAAAATACCAAAAATGCCAATGGGGGTATCGTTATATTGGTGTTATTATTATAAACATTCGGGGTAGAATTGAAATCTTACATAGGCGAATTTGTAAATCCACAAAGAATATTCTGGTTATCACGAATAACGTTCTGGTTCTGCTTGTAGAACTGCCACAGAATAATATTTTAAATTTAGTATGAATTCGGAATACGGAATAGTTTATAAAAATCTCTTCCAATTTGTACATATTTAAAATTTTTTAATTCCAAAAATGTCAATCATGTTTATTTATATTCCATTTGTAACTCTCACTTTTCGCAAATTTTTTCAAATTTTTGTGTCAAAACTTAAATTGTTATCCCGCACACGATTCGTTTTTCATTTGTTTCATTTGATTCTAGATGACAGTCCATTTAAATGAGAAATTTTTCACAAGTAATAGTCTTTACAAAAAACTTTTACACTTGTCTCTCTCATAAATTATTACTAGGAAGCTCATGACCTTTAAATCATTTTTTTTTCTTTTTTCCATACAAAAAGAACAAACCAACAAAAGCCCCACACCACTCATCTGTTTCATTGTCGCTACACAAAACCGTTGAAATACACCAACTAACAATCCAAACCAACCAGCCATCCAGCATAGACTAAACCAAAAAGATTTTTGCTGGGATCAAACAAGAACAACAACAAAATATGAAATGTGTTATTTAGTAGTTTTGTGGAGAGATATATTTTTGTTCATCTCCGACACCACAGCAAAAGTCCATTACAAGCTACATTTGTGGTTCGAATGGCCATGAAAAAAAAAACTTTTTTTATTCTTGCGTTATTTTGTTATGTTTCCAGTCTGACTAGTGGCAGAACTTTTCACACCAAATAAATATTGATAATGTGCGTTATATTTCATCATGGGGTTGAGTGTGTTGGACAATCCTAAACACAAGTGGAATGTTTTCAATGGGCGAGTTGGGGCCTGAGTAAATTTAGATTGTGTAGTGTGCATAAATAATCGGAACCGGAGAATTGTTTGACAAATGAAAGTCATAATTTTGTCTGGCTAGTATGGAGAACTTTACTGTGAGATTAAATACTTTGCAATTTGAAGAGAAAACCAGTAAGGAAAGTAGTAAAGTCGGACTGGGCCGACTATATAATACCCTTCACCACTTTGGTTATATTCTACATATGTCTCCTAACAGACTCCGCTTTTTCGAAAGAACATTGGCATGAAATTGAACGGACTTTAATATGTGATATTTATACCTTTCTGGAATCTATGCTAAATTTCATTTCATTGAACCGATTTTCACGGACGAAATATATATGAGAGCTATATCTAAATCTGGAACAATTTTCAGGAAGCTTATCGCACATCATTCTACGCTATGCCAAATTTCGTACAAATCGAAAGATATGCATGGACTTCGGTGCAACATTTACATAAAATCGGACAAAAATATATATGAGAGCTATATCTAAATGTGCCAAATTTCGTGAAAATCGAAAGATATATAGGGAATTTGGTGAACCATTTACCTTAAATAGGCCGAACAAATATATTGGAGCTATATCTAAATCTGATCGGATTTTCACGAAACTTTGCAGACATCTTTCTAAACAGAATTCAGTACGCTATGTCAAATTTCGAGCAAATCAAACGATTTGTAGAGACTTTGGTGCACCATTTACCTAAAATCGGGCGAAACTATATATTGAAGTTATATATAAATCTGCACCAATTTTCACGTAACTTAGCACACATCATTCTACACATAATTCAGTACGCCATGCAAAAATTCGTGTAAATCGAAGGATAAATAGGGACTTTGGTGCACCATTTACCTAAAATCGGGCGAAAATATATATGGGAGCTATATCGAAATCTGAACCGATTTTCACGAAACTTAGCACACATAATTCTAGGCTTAATTTAGTACGCTATACCAAAATACGTGCAAATCGAGTGATTTTAAGAGTTTTTGTGCACCATTTAACTAAAATCGGACGAATATATATATGGGAGCTATATCTAAATCTGAACCGATTTTCTCCAATTTCAATAGGTTTCATCCTTAGACCATGCAAGTGACTTGTGCCAAATTTCATCCAAATCGGATTATAAATGTGACCTGTACTTTGTTTACAATTTAACATCCACGGACGGACGGACGGACATGAATAAATCGATTCAGAAAGTGATTCTATGCATATTCTCAAAAGGAACCATGTGTCTATCTCGTTTCCTTTTGCCTGTTACAAACATATGCACAACGACGTAATACCCTGTACTCGGATAGCCTTTCTCTAAAATTAAAGTTCAACGAAAAAAATGAAGCTAAATCTTCTAATGGTCCACAAAAAAATTACCCCTAAGTGTTCTAATGAAAAATAAAATGAAAGAAATACTTTACATAATCCACACTTCGATGGTCAAAATACCCTTTAAAACCCCAAGCTTCACAATTTTTTTAAACTCAAGCTTCAGAAAATATCCTTTAAAAAACACGAAGCTTCAGAAAATGCCCTTCATATAAAAACGCCTATTCTACTAAAGGTCCTTGAACAAAATTTTTTTAAGAAACAGATCTATTGAATTAATCCACGGTACCTGAAAAGTCTTAAAGATCGGGGGTTGATCTAAGCGTTCTTGGAATAAATATTCTTTACTTAATCCACGCTTCGATGGTCATTGATAAAGGTTATTAAAAAATCCTTTAAAAAAAAAATATCCTTTTAAATCCCACGCTTTAGAAAATATCCTTTAAAAGCCCACGCTTTAGAAAATATCCTGTAATACTCTAAGCTTCAGAAAATATGCTTTAAAACTCACTTAAGAAAATACCCTTTGAAAACATATATATAAATAATCCATATATAAATAATATATATAAAATATATATATAAATAAAATATATATATATAAAATCCATGTTAGATGGTCCCAGAAAAATATTCGTTCAAAAATCCACGTTTATGGATGGTTCTTCAGAAGATGTCCTTTCAATAATCCTCGCTTATTTATGGATCTCGTATATATATTCTTTAAAAATGCACTAAATTATCGTATTTATTACAAAATCACTAAGTACCCATTGCGTAAAAAAATACAATTAGGTATAACCACCTTCGTTGGTCTCTCTTTAATATTGACTTGTTCTAACAGGACTGTTATACTGCCTAGCCCTCGCTTTTAATTGATTTTAAATTTAATTATTATTAAACAATTATTTCACATTAAATACATTTTGCATTAATGAGTTTCTCTCGCTGCACATGATTCGTTTTGTCCTTTTTTGTCATGCCGTAAAACTTCAATAGTTCCCATTCATTCTGCGATCCTATCCATTTTCAATTAAAATACTTTGGAAAATAATTTTCCATTTCATTTGTTAACAATTGCTTGTATTTTTTTAGTTTTCAACACAATTAATTATTTCGAACGACATTGCGTGTTTGTTCGTTCGGCTGCAATAAAAAACAAACCGAAGTGGAAAATACACAATTTTATTCTCTTGAATTTATATGCCATGCTTAATTTCCACAAAACTTGAAAATTTCCAATGTGCAGGGTAGGATGGGGGTTGCGGGTCAGTAATAAAACTTTTAACGCTTCATGCAATGCAATGAAATGAACCCTCTTCCGGTGAATGTCCTTGGGCAGGAACAAAACTTTAATGATTTTCTATTAAACGCAAGTCAATGATTAGTTCATTTGTAGAACTTTGGCCCCTGTATACTGACACACACATACACATAGCTTCTATAGTTCTGACCATAGCAAATTAAGGATGTTTCCGTAACAAGAGGGTTGGTTGCATGCTTAAATCCATTTTTGTCAGTTGTTATTGGCACTCTTGACTCATTAAAGTGGAACAGCATTTAATTGGGAAGCAATGCAAGTGGAAAGTTCAACGCAAAACGGAGTGTCTGTTTGTTCGAACAAACCATTAGTGGCGAATGTTACGCTTGAAATGCAATTTCACATTCATTTGTATTTTTTTTTTTTTTTGGTCCGGACAATGTGAACGTTCAAGTAAGGGGAAATTCTATTGCAAATTATGCAGTAAGTCCTTAATTTTTATTTTAGCTTACCCTGATCATACGATTCTTAAATGTATTAAATTACGCTTACCTGTAAAAAGAAGAAAATTATTTTTTAAATATGTTTTTTTTTAATATTTAATATGCCAATGGCAGTAAATTAAAATAAATATAATACATTTAGTATGTATATAAAAATTGTTATTAATTTTTGGTGTGTTACAGAACTCCACAAATGTTCAATCATGTTTCCATTTTTATAAAAACCTTTATAAAAACACAGAAAGCCCATTGGTTTAAAAGTAAATCAGTTCATTCCCAGAATTCTAAAAATATTTTCATAAGTCAAAAAACTACTATCTCACATATTTCAATGTATGTCCTGCCCTAAAAATGTGCTGTACTTTCAAAAAAAACATACTCTCTGAGAAATTAATTTTCTGTGCAGTACATATATAATTTCAGATGCTAATCATTGGGAGCGTATACGTATGGCAATTCATGGGAATTTGTTTTGTATACGCCCCATGTACGGAAAGGTCATCATCACATTGTAGAAAGTAAAAATAAATTTAATTTTCAGCAAAAAAGAATATTTCAAACGAACCTACTTCAAGTGTAATATTTTTCTTTATGGGGGATGATCTAGGTGTATTTTTATAATAGAAGACAAGTTGAATTTCTTCCAAAATGAAACTGCACCCCATTTCCTTACATGAACTGAACTGTGACATGTCTCATTTATTTGGCCTAGAAATGAATATATTTAAAATGATGATAATCGGTTCAAATTAAGATTGAGTTCCCATATATATTTAATGCTTCAGTAGTTTTCTGTGCTTGTATCAAATTTCGAAAAAAATCGGGTTAGATTAAGATATAGCTCACATATATATTTTCGTCCAATTTAAGGTAAATGGAGCACCAAAGTCCATATATGTCTTTCGATTTGCACCCGTATATGATCTCGTACGATTTTATGAAAATGGTGTCCCCTACATAACTTTCGATTTAATTGAAATTTAGTATAAGGTATTGAATTGAGTCTTTTAAGAGACGTCGCCTTTTCGAAGGAATACTAATTTCAGTAAGTTGTATCAATCGGCCTAGCTATGGGTCTTTACTGCACAATTTACATTAAATCGGACGAAAATATATATGGGAGCTATAACTAAATCTGCACCGATTTTCACGAAACTTAGCACACATCATTCTCGACGTAATTCTGTACTATATGCCAAATTTCGTGCAAATCAAAGGATATATAAAGATTTTCGTGCACCATTTACATAAAATCGGACGAAACTGTGTATGGGAGCTATATCTAAATCTGGACCGATTTCCACGAAACTTATCACATGCCATTCTAGACTTAATTAAATACGCTATGCCAAAATTCGTGCAAGTTGAATGATTTTCAGGGACTTTGGTGCACCATTTACCTAAAATAGGGCGAAACTATATATGGGAGCTATATCTAAATCTGGACCTCTTTCCACGAAACTTATCACACGCCATTCTAGACTTAATTAAGTACACCATGCCAAAATTCGTGCAAATCGAATGATTTTCAGGGACTTTGGTGTACCATTTACCTAAAATCGGTCGAAAATATATATGGGAGCTATGTCTAAACCTGAACCGATTTTCACGAAACAAACGTCGTTCAAGACTTAATTCAGTGCGCTATGCCAAATTTCGTGGAAATCGAAAGATATATAAGGACTTTGGGGAACCATTTAAATTGGTCGGTGAACCATTTAAATTAAATCGGTCGAACATATATATGGGAGCTATATCTAAATCCGAACCGATTTTCAAGAAATTGTAAATACATCATTTTAGACTCAATTCAGTACGCTATGCGAAATTTCGTGAAATCGGAAGATATATAGAGACATTGGTACACCATTTACCTTAAATCGGACGAAAATATATATGGGAACTATATCTAAATCTTAATAGATTTTTCCCAATTTCAATAGGGTTCGTCCTTGGGCCAAACAAATGAGCTGTGCCAAATTTCATCCAATTGGGATCATAAATCCGACCTGTAGTTTGTTTACAATTTAACATGGACAGACGGACGGACATGCATAAACCGACTCAGAAAGTGATTCTCCTCATATTCTCAAACGGAACTATGTGTCTATCTCGTTTCCTTTTTTCTGTTACAAACATATGCACAAAGCTATTATACCATGTACCACAGTGTGGTGAAGGGTATAAAAATATCAAAATTGATCTCCGTTTTATTATCGCCCCATATAACGGTAGCCTCACTATTAGATATTTTGAGAATTTCAGTCATCTTTTTCTCACATATTTTTAGATACGTTCAAGGTCCTATCATGACATGAGTTTTCTCCTTGGATCCCCCATTGATTTTAAATATTTGGATTGTCATTGTCGTGTAAAAAATTCGGCCGAATTTTACATCGTGTTTACTTGTTTTTATACCCTTCATCACACTGTGGTGCAGGGTATTATGTCTTTGTGCATATGTTTGTAACAGACAAAAGGAGACGAGGTAGACACATAGAATATGAATAGAATGACTTTCTGAGTAGATTAATGCATGTCTGTCTGTCCATGTATTCTTGTAAACAAAGTATAGGTCTCATTTATGATACGATCTGAATGAAATTTGGCACAAGTCACGTATTTGGTCTAACCATATTGAAATCGCTTCAGATTTAGATATAACTCCCATGTATATTTTCGTCCGGTTTTATGCAAACTTCAAAGTTTGACGCTTGTGTCGTTTTGTTAAAATCGGTTTAAATTTAGATATTGCTCCCATATATATTTTAGTCCGATTTTAAGTAAATGGTGCACAAAACTCCCAATATTTGTTCGCTTAAGACAAAATTTTGCGCAGCGTATTAAATTAAGTCCATTTTGATGTCTATGAAGTTTTGGTGAAATCGGGTCAAGTTTAGATGTAGCTAAGTCAGTATAGACGTCCATATAGTCTATACTGACTGAGCTACATCTAAACTTGACCCGATTTCACCAAAACTTTATAGACATCACACCAATTCGAAATTTTCTTGAAATCCGATTTTTGAGCATTACTTACTGGTTTTTTCTTATGTTAGGTAAAAAAATCGGTCCTACCTAACACAACGACGCTTTAAGTTGTTAACATATTTTTTTACCTAATTTAAACTTAGCTCAGCTAATGCTAAACGAAGTCACCAGAACTTTAAATGTCATTCCAAAATTTCCGCCGACTCAAGTTTCAGATAAGATAAACAATATTTTCCAAACAAATCCATTCACTTCAAATACAGATACGTATTTGTCTAAAACAACTTCTGAGATGGCAATATCAATCGTTGGCTAAGACTTACAAAACAGCAACCTCACACAATTTTTTTGACTTTTTAGAAAATATGAATTTGCTATTTCCACCACCCCTGCAAACATATGCTTATAACATCCTAGGTAGTTTCCTGACACTTAAGTAGAATGATTTTCCAAAAATGTTGTTTACCTTAAAAGACACTTAAGCTGAGTCTTTTACAAATTTTGATTTAACCAATTAGGAAAAGCCTCATCATCTACATAGGATGGTAGTAATTTTGTTTACGGTAGTGGCAACAACGGCAGCCACATCATTACTGTTACCAAAAAACGAAATCTAAGTCTGCCAGCCAAATTCCATTGTTAAGCATCCTTCTTGGTGTTGCTGCTGAGACGTTAGTCTAACAACCTCAATTTGCCTATAACAGGGAAGGTGAAGTGAAAATGGTGACTTGGTGCAAAAATTACTTCTTCCTTTAATTGAGGTACTAATGAAATGTCTGAAGTGCTTCTTTACAACTTACACCATAATTAAATTTTATTGATTGGATTTCCTTGCCAGCTAACGGTGCCTTTTAACGTTCAATGACTCCTAACGAAAAAAAAAACACCAACAACAACAAAAATCGTCTGCTTTACAATCATTGTGGTGGTCTTATATTTCAAGATAATTGGTAGAGTATCCTTAGCTAACAGATTTGCTTATTTTTCAGGGTGCTTCTTTGGAAGAGAACTTAGCAAGCAGCGAATTTAATTTTTAAAGGTAATTGATTACCATCAGCTTGAACTTATCAAATTTCGGTTGGGTTAACCACGAACATGATTACATACCTTAAATTTCATTTAAGAAATGTGTTTAATAAAATTTACAGATGGTATTTCTGACTAAATTCTAATTCCTAGAATTTCATTTCGTAAATGTTCTCATTATTATTTTGAATGCATAATTTGTACTCATTATTGGCATTTACATTGGATAAGATGGTAGATAAGGAAATTTGAAAAGATACACATTGTTGGCGAGAATATGGTTGGTTATTTTAAGAATATTTAAATATTCAGGAAAGATATTGAGTGCAAATAGAAACAAACGGGAGAAGCTAAGTTGGTGCTCGGAACGTATAATATAAATAAGGTGATATATTATTAGACAAGTAAGAAGACACAGTATATGACAGAAGTTGTTTTTTTTTTCGAATTTAAATATCTTTATTAAGTATTAATGAAAATTCCGGAAAGAACTAGTAAGGAAAGTTCAAAAGTCACCACTTTAGGTATATTGTACATATGTACCCTTACAATTGCATGTCTCGAAGAACCAAACTCCTGTCTTTCTGCAGCCTATGATCAATTTAATATCATTCAGGCAGATTTAGAGTCGTCTGCGTACCATGGGACCAATTTATGGAAATCAATTTACAGCAAAATTGATACACGCTATTTAATTTCAAATTGCAAATTTAATTCCTACAGACACCCGTTCGAAATACATATGGGAGCTATGGCTGCATCTGTACCAATTTCAACAAAATGTAATAACGTCATTCAAGTTTCAATTGGAAATTTCGTGTTAATCGGGCAAACATTAGGAGTTTGGTGCACCATTTAAATAAAATTGGATGAATATCTATGTATATGTGGGAGCTAAATCGAAATCCGAACCGATTTTTCCGAAATTTACCACACATCATCCAAGACTCAGTTTAGAACGCTATACCAAATTTCGTGCCAATCCAAGGATATATAGAGACTTTGGTGCTCCATTTACGTAAAATTGAACGAAAATAGCAATATCTAAATCTGAACCGATTTTTACGAAATTTAACACACTTCGTTCTAGACTAAATTCACTACGCTATGCCACATTGCGTTGAAATCGAAGGATATATAGGGACTTTAGTGCATTATTTACCATAAATCGGACGAAAATATATATAGTATCTATATCTAAATCTGAACCGATTTTCACGAAACTTAACACACATCACTCTAGACTTAGTTAAGTACACTATGCCAAATCCTGTGTAGTCGAGGAATATATATGTTCTTTGGTACAGTATTTACCTTGAATCGGACGAAAACATATATGGGAGCTATACCTAAATCTGAACCGATTTTTCCCAATATCAATAGGGTTCGTCCTTGGGCTACAAAATTAAGCTGTGTCAAATTTCATCCAATTCGAAAATGTGACCTGTACTTTGTTTACAATTTAACATGGACAGACAGACGGACAAATGGGCGGACTTGCATAAATCAACTTAAAAAGTGATTCTATGCATATTCTCAAAAGGAACCATGTGCCTATCTCGTTTCCTTTTGCCTGTTACAAACATATGTACAAAGACATAGTAACCTGTACCATAGTGTGGTGATGGGTGTAAAAACGATTAGAAAATTCAAATACAATATTCCGTTTGCAACACTATTGACAAAATTCCCAGAAAGTAAAAATGTTACCATATCTGAGTCGATCTAGACTTGTGTGTCCGACCTGCAATCCATCTGCCCATTATAATTTGTAAACACGATATAGACCACAGCTATGGACCAATCGTCACCATATATATGTCTCAGAACCTCGCAAATCGTTGCCGGTATAGAACGAGACAACCATATTGCAGACGTTTAGATTTTCAATCCACACGTAACGTTGTTGGTATAGGTGCATATAGTAAAATATGCCCGTACTTTCAATAAAGTTTTTAGTCTGGGTAGAAGGCTAAAAAAGTCCGGCCGAAGGACCTCACGCCATTTTATATCATGCACCATATGGTGGAGTGTATTTATACCCTACTCAATTATTTTGTCTGTGTATTATAGCTTTGACCACTAGACCACCTTTAAGTATACCGAACGTCATATCTCGACTAGCTGACCAATCGTCAAGTAATGTTTGCATGTAAGATGAGTTCTGGCCAAAGAAGATTCCTTATTGTTTTTAGTAATGATCCTTTAGTGCTTAGGCGGTGAAATGGACAAAAAAACTGTATTGTTATCTGTTTTTCTGATCGCCGAACACCAGGAAGGGCCAAAGAATTAGCAGGACCTATTCTGGGCGTATATATCTACTCCTGAAGGATATGCACCCGAGAAGCTCATATATCCAAGAGGGGTGATTGACCTTTAAATTGAAATCAATTTTATTGTTGTATGCACTCGGATGTGGCAGTTTTACCTAAATATTTAAAGATGTCTATGTGCTATGATACTGTTTAGTATTAATATTACCCCAATATAGAGCGGAAATGTCGCGCTGATCGCTTTGAAATTTTACATGAAGTTCCGGTTATGGTCAAAGATGAAGCCTTTAATTTTCGATGATGTCGAGATAATATTTAAGATTTTCTAGTCACACCAGAAGCAATAATTTTAAGCAGAACATCACATATTTTACACGGTGAAAGTGAAAGTTTAAGAAATTGGACTTTTTGACCTATAATCTGTCCAAAGGTTGCAAATATCGCGAAATATTGCCAAGGCTCAGAATATGGAATCATTGTAATTGCGTACTATACTGCTCCACTCACTGGTTAAAATTTGCATTGCAGTTTCTATGTTTAAAAATATTCTTCGAATATGCATCCATAATCAGAAAAAAAGTCTTTATGGTTATTGCGATATTTGCAAAACGTTTTCACGTTATTGGGTCGTGTTTTGACATACCCTCTATATGGAGGTGCCGCCGCATTTCGTTTTTGGTCACATTTGTCCACGGAATTTTGACTGTAATTTGGCATTCATGGCGAATAAAAAACTTTCCAAGAAAACATTCAATATTATTCCAAAAAATTGCGTTTAATTTTCGGTATATTGAGATTCCTAGAACAGTTTTCCAAGCTGTATCTGTGATTTGGTATTAAATATTTCAAAAGTACAAAATATCGCACGGTACTAGATGTCGGTACCGTCAAACTTAACTACATTTTTACATGTTATTTAACAGCATTTCTCATCCTCGTGAAAGTATCCACTTTACAATTATTCATATTTTTTATATTCTAAACCCCCCAGCGGTAATAACTGAGCTCACTTCCTTTATGCCTAATCGAATGAAATAAAAAAATGCTCGATATCTATCGGCATGGCAGGATATGAAGTGTTCCATGTGGAATATGAGTACATATGTGCAAATAAACTTTATGACTTCCTTTTTGGGAGAATTTAATAACTTCCAACAAGGAAAGCAATGTTCACTGACTTATTTTTGTAAAATAGGACACACAATGTTAGCGAATACAAATATACACTGCTGTAGAAAAATTGAAAATTCCGTAGAAAAAATTTACAAACGCACAATTGAAATATAAATAACAGTGTGGTGAAACCGAAAGAAAATATTCAAGAAATATGTTTTTATTTTTGTAATTTCTTTTTCACGTTCGACGGACAACGTCTGCCATCCCAGCCAATTGTGTAAAAGTAGTACGACTGCAAAGACAACAACAACTAAAAATATTTACTATTTTTTGAAACTTCTATACATATGCTGGAAGATATACATAATGGATTAGACAAAAATATTATGAAAATATTCTGCATCTCTACTCCAAAATACTGTTGCTCCCTGTTGCATGAAATAAAATACGCACACACACACACACAACTAAACTCCATTCGACAAACAAATCGCACTTGTAACATGTTGCACATGACCAACAAATATAGATTTCAAATTTCAGCTCAACATGTATTTGAATTGTATGACAACAAAAACTGGCGGGTGGTGGAGGGAAAGCAACCCAGTTACTCTCAAACTTGTTCAGATAATATTTACACTGAGATTTCTAAACTATTTTCTTTTTTTGTGCAGAAGCAGCAGCTGCATCTCAACTAGGCAAACAAATTCCAAGCTACCCATAAACTCCTCCACCCCACTAGCCAATGTCACCTTATAATAAATGTATGGGAATTGTGGTTTACTTCGTTCGAATTCCAAATGCCAAATGCATGGGATGTTCAAGTTAAAATCCAAAAACTAAAAATGTCTGGATTGGAATTCGCAATGATTACAACGTGATGTGTAACATATGGTGTGTGTGTGAGTGTGCGTGTGTTGGTATGCGTACAGTCTTTATTTGGATTTGTTAGCAATGTGGTAGTGTTGTTGGTCTTACTTCTATTTGGAATCGGTATTGAAATTTTATTTGCATTCATTTGATGCCGTTTGTTCATGTCTGTGTTCTTGAAAATGTCCACTTAAATACTGCAATGAAAGTACAATTTCTATTCATAGCTTGAAGGTAATAAGAAATGTTTGTTCTTTTTTGGGGAATTCTTAAATAGTAATTTTAGAGAATATATCGAAACCTAAAATTCCCATATGCTGGTATAAATGCTATATTCAATGCATACATATATAGATTAAAACCAGTGAGCAGAGCATATGATATATGATCTGTCCCGTCCGATAGTACTACTCTGCTCACTACACAACTACCACAGGCCTTAAATTATCGAATTTTATTTTCGAGACATTTATAACACTGTGCGACAATTTTTTTTTTTTTTTTTTGATAATTACCGGGAAATTCCAAAAGATTTCAAATTTATTTTTAAATGATAATTCACCTAAAACTTTCGCTTTCGATTGGGTTAAGTTTTTATACCCTTCACCACACTGTGGTACAGGGTATTATGTCTTTGCGCATATGTTTGTAACAGGCAAAAGGAAATGAGATACATACATGGTTCCTTTGGAGAATATGCATAGAATCACTTTCTGAGTCGATTTATGCATGTCCGTCTGTCTATCCTTGATAAATTGTAAACAAAGTACAGGTCGCATTTATGTTCCGAATTGAACGCAATTTAGCACGGCTGATTTGTTTGGCCCAAGGACGAACCCTATTGAAATAGTTTCATCCGATTTCATATATAGTTTCATCCGATTTTCAGTAAAAGGTGCACCAATGTTCCAAAATATGGTCGAATGCCAACGTTTCGCTGAAATCGATTCAGATTTAGGTATAGCTACTATATATAATTTCGTCCGATTTTAGATATATGGTGCACCAAACTCTCAACATTTTTCCGATTTAAACAAAATCTTGCACAGCGTACTAAATTCGGTCTAGTTTGATGTCTGTGAAGTTTTGTTGAAATCTGTTCAGATTTTGATATAGTTCCCATATATAGTTTCGTCCGATTTTAGGTAAATGGTGCACCAAACTCCCAATATTTGTCCGATTGAGACACAATTTGGCACATCGTAGTAACCTAGCTCCAATTTGATGCCTATGAAGTTTTATTGAAATCGGTTCAGATTTAGATAACTCCAATATATAGTTTCGTCTGATTTTGTGTAAATGGCTCACCAAACTCCCAGTTTTTTTCCGATGGAGACAAAATTTTGCACAGTGTACTGAATTAAGCCCAGTTTAATAACTGTGAAGTTTTATTTGAATCGGTTCAGATTAAGATATAGCTCCCATATATGCTTAAGTCCGATTTTATGTTACATCGATCCTGTTCCATTTGTACAATATTATGTTTAGCATATTCAATCGAGTCTAGAATGACATTTGTTACGTTTTGTTGAGATCGATTCAGATTTAAATAAAATATTGCAGAGTATTTTTATACCCTACACAACTATGTTGTCAGGGTATTATAGCTTTGTGCAGCCCCAAGAGTTTGTAACACCGCGAAATATTGGTCCTACACCCACCTTTAAGTATACCGATCGTCATATTTCGACTAGCTGAGTCGATCTAGACATGTGTGTCCGTCCGTCCGTCTGTCCATTATAATTTGTAAACACGCTACAGGCCACAGTTATGGACCAATCTTCACGAAATTTTGCATGTAGAATGGGTTCTGGCCAAAGAAGACCCCTATTGTTTCTGGTAATGAGCGGTTAATATCTAGGGGATGCAATTGACCAAATACTTAATTTTTGTCGGGTTTTCTAGTCGCTATAGAGGCCGCAATTATGGCCCGAATATCGCGAAATTTACATGGAGAAGCGGATCGGGCCAAAGAATAAGCGTGTGTGTTTTGATAGAGATCGGTCAATATTTGGCGGGTCAAATGGACCCTGACAATTGTGTAAAAAATACAAAATTTGTATTTAATAGTGTATAGATTTATCTCTGAAGGACATAAACCCGAGAAGTAGACAGTATATCCAATAGGCGTGTTTGACATTTAAACTGATACCAATTATATTGTCGTATGTACTCGGATGTTGGAGATACGCTTAAATATTTACAGGTGCTTACGTATTCAGATATTATTAAGTAACAAATTGTTAAATTTTGAGCAGAAAAAAACATCGCATGGACATGAATATTGTCATGATAGTGACACCAAAGCCCTATCATCCCAATGGAAACGTCCATTAGAGCAAATTCCGTGAAATAGTTTTGCTGTTATACCCTTCAACACATTGTGGTTTTTTGTAATTAATCGACCTGGATTATTTTATGGTCAATTTTCAGAAATTTGTGGAGCAAATCATAGTTTTATGCCAATTGTTATTGTAAATTACTTTATTAAATGAATTTCTAAGAATAATTTTTCATTAGATGACTGAAAGCAAGTACTGGTCTCTTAAACCATTTTATAGTAAATTAGCACTTACTTCTAATGAAAAAATTAGTTAAAATATATAACATTAGTTTGTCAAACTAAAATTATTAATTTATTAATATTTTTAATCCCTCAAATAGCACCTATTGGCTGATTAAGTTTATTTATTATTTTTTCAATTACTTTTGTAATTTTTAATGTAATAAATTACTATTCATATATTCCTTCAATACCTAAATCAAATTTAAATAATAAAACTCATTCAACAAAGTCATTAAACTGAAAATGATAACAAATTTATTCTCTGTATTCGACCCTTCATCAAGTATTTTTAATTTATCTCTTAATTGATTAAGTACTTTTTTAGGAATTTTAATAATTCCATCTATATATTGATTAATACCATCTCGATATCACATTTTTTGAAACAATATTTTATTAACTCTTCATAAGGAATTCAAGACACTACTTGGTCCTATAGGAGCTAATGGATCTACATTTATTTTTATTTCTCTATTTTCTATAATTTTATTTAATAATTTTATAGGTTTATTCCCTTTTATTTGTACTACCACAAGTCATTTAACATTAACATTAGCTCTTCCTCTATGATTATGTTTCATGTTATATGGATGAATTAATAATACGCAACACATATTTGCTCACTTAGTACCTCAAGGTACTCCAGCTATTTTAATACCATTTATAGTATGCATTGAAACTATTAGTAATATTATTCGACCAGGAACTTTAGCTGTTCGATTAACAGCTAATATAATTGCTGGACATTTATTACTAAAACTTTTAGGAAATACTGGACCTTCCCTATCTATAGTACTTATTAGCTGTTGCTATAATTCAATCTTATGTATTTGCTGTTCTTAGAACTCTATATTCTAGAGAAGTAAACTAATGTCAACTCACTCAAATCACCCATTTCATTTAGTAGATTATAGCCCATGACCATTAACTGCATCAATTGGTGCTATAACACCAATAATGATAATTCATTATTTTTATTAGGAAATCTAATTACAATTTTAACTGTTTACCAATGATGACGAGATGTTTCTCGAGAAGGAACATATCGAGGTCTTCATACTCTTTCTGTAACTACAGGTTTACGATGAGGAATAATTTTATTTGTTCTTTCAGAAGTTTTATTTTTTGTTTCATTTTTTTAAGCATTCTTCCATAGAAGTTTATTTTACTTTTTTTAACAGACCTCATATAATTTTTTCGTATGCTGAAATTCATAACCGAATTTTATATTTATTTTTCTCAAAAACCGCCTAGCAGACAATAGCCGAAGATTCGTTCGATTAAAGCTATTTTTAGTTTACAATTAGGCAATTAATTGCTATGAAACTTTGTGGTAAAATAAATGCGGTACTTATGAAGAAAAAATATTAAACAAACCACAAATAATAACAACGTCAATTAAAACAACTACAAAAAATTGTTCATAAAAAAATATATATTTTACTCTTCGAACTTTTCCTTCTTCTTGTTTCTGTCACTCATCATTTTTTGCTTAGATCTTGGATGATGTGGTTCTTCTTATCGCACAAATAATCGAAATGAATTTCATGAATTATTCATGGAGCAAATGAAAACTTACACTCACCGTTTCGTTCGCTTGTTCTGCTTACTGCTCATGGTACACTAGATTGAGTAAATGTCCAAGTGTATGACTGTTTGGATGGATGGATGGATGACGGGATGACGGGATGAAAACATGGATGGATAGCTGGACTACATGACCAGATAGATGGATGGACAACTCAATACACTTCCCATGTAGCTCGAGTTAGAGTGATGACTAGCTTGCAACAAATTGTCCATATAGAATGGTCAACATTTGTCGGATGTCTCATGCCTCACCGGGAAGCGATGCTAAAGGTATTTTGATTTTAAAATTCAAGGTATTCCTGCCCCAGGCAAAACCGTGGAATCATAGGCAATTACGATTATAACAACAGAATTTCAAATTAATATCGGAAATAAATATTATCAATTATTAAAATTATTTCAATATTTTCTGGAAGCCAATAAAGTTAATATTTGAATTGGTTTGCGATTTAATTTAGGATTTTATTTCAGATCCGTTTTTTGTCCATTACCCCATTCCACTATATGTTTTGATGTCATATATGAATGCAAGATGAATTACTGTGGTTCTAGCGGTTTTTTTCAACACACTTCGAATTTTGACATGTAGTCTAATAGAAAGGAAAAAACGATGCAGAAAAAGACACAAATGGAAAACCAATGTGGTCCTAACAAAATGAATGGACGATTCATGATGCTGCTGCTGGTACCAAGCATAACGAGTCGTTATATAGTACATATACATTCGGATAGTTCTTTATTTCACATCAATTCACTTGAGTCACAGCGCTTTTTATTGATTTTCATTCTCCTCCCCAATAACAGTACGAAAGAGAAAAGGAAAATCACACACATACTCCAACCCAGAGGTTAGACACCATTTTGCCGCAACATTCCCAGTCATCATGATGACCAGGTTTTACCATTGAAAGCCAATTAAATGCAATGGATTGCTCTTTTCGCAGCAATGTAGCCAAATAGCGAATAATATAGAAAATTAATTAGTAAGCGTTTATTTAATTCCATACTAATAGCAAAATAACTTTTGCAAAATAACAAAAAAAAAAAAAAAATTGAACAAAAATTCTGAAGACCAAACATTTATGAACCACACTATTTATTTACGCTTAAAAATTCCACTCACATAAATGTTTGCCTGCTGCTGCGGCTGATGGTAAACTTTTGTTGCTGTGTTAGTTGAATACTAAGGATGTGATGAATTTATTTATTTCCTCCTACAGTTGTTTCTTTTAAATATTTACATTATTTGTCTTTTTTGTTGCTGTTGTTGCCTACTTAATAAGACAAACATGTGCTAGGGAATGATTGTTAGAAAATATGTTTAAAATTCTGAAAATGAACTACAAACCATAAACTATTCATCAATTCTATAGTTAATTGGGGAATGATGAATGCATTGAGAGTAAAATTGAAAACAAAAAAAAAAAAACAAACAGAAATTGTTTTTCATATACTTAACTAATTTGAAAATGTGCTTGTAGGCATAACGTTTTGGAAAGGTCAGATTTTATCCTTTAACTTTTTAAATCACACTGTAAAATTCTTAAAAGTCTGAGAAGTAACTCCTCTTTTAGTAAATTGAAAGGTAGTCTTCTTCTAACAAAAACTACAACATTTTGAAGGAAAATTAACCAAAAAGTTTGCGAAGAATGCGAATATGATTGTGCAAGAAAGTAGAAGCCAATCCAAATGTCGGATTCAAAAAAAATTTTGGACTGTGGTTACTGATTCCAAAAATTAAGTTGTACTTTGAAAACTAATGTAAAATGAATCAACAACTGCTGATTAAGATACAAATAAAATATTTCATACCTTAACAATATTTAAAATCAATGTAGCATGAAGTCGTTGTTTCATTTTAAAATATAGTCAATTCAATTGAAAAACGTTCATAGGAGGCCTATCCAGAAACAAAAAATTAATATTGCTAGTTTTTGATATGAAGATTTCCTAATAAATTACAATCAAATCGGTTGGAAATGTGCATAAACTCCCGCAATAATGGAAGTGTTTCTACATAGAATAGTTGTCTAATGTTTATAATTTTTGGTAATGAGATTTATTACAATTTGTTACAACTTTTAAATATATCGCCTTTCCACAATTCCAATTATACAGATGGAACTGCTGCTAAAGATATAATTACGATTTTTTTCAAAAACAAAAATGAGTTACACAGCCTAGTGCCTAGCAGTGCCAGATGATGTTTTAATGGTCATAGCACCAATCGACGCCTCGATATGTTCTCTGTGCAGATTTTTGCGACTGTCTGCGACCGTTATGAGTTATTGTCGATAATGTACAATATAGCCGTTGAAAATTTCCTTTAAAAATTTAATGGGAAAAATAAAATTGACTTTTGCCAACATATCCCTACGATGATGAAATAAACTGTAATTTTGTATTATAGGTTCGTATTCATTCCAAAAAAAATTAATTTTGGTCCACAATTTTTGGTAGCCTTTTTTTGAGACTTTCGTATGCTTTAGTTTTAAGACCATAATACATAAGGAAATGCGAATTCAAGCTATTTTGGTTTGAAAACTAATTTGGTTTGAAATATTGTAAAGAAATAAAATATTTAGTTTTGATACCCTACACAACTATGTTGTCAGGGTATTATAGCTTTGTGCAGCCCCAAAAGTTTGTAACGCAGCGAAATATTGGTCCTAGACCCACTTTTAAGTATACCGATCGTCATATCTCGACTAGCTGAGTCGATCTAGACATGTGTGTCCGTCCGTCCGTCTGTCCATTATAAATTGTAAACACGATACAGGCCACATCTATGGACCAATCTTCACGAAATTTTGCATGTAGGATGGGTTCTGGCCAATGAAAACCCCTATTGTTTTTGGGAAAGATCGGTTAATATTTAGGGGATAAAATGGACCAAATACTAAATTTTTGTCGGTTTTTCTGGTCGCTCCATAGGCCGCAATAATGGCCTGACCTTCGTGAAATTTTGCATGGAGAAGGAGATCGGGTCAATGAATAAGCATAACTGTTTTGATAAAGATCGGTCAATATTTAGCGGGTCAAATGGACCCTGACTTTTGTGTGAAAAATGACAAAATTTGTATTCTATATCATATATATTTACCACTGAAGGACATAGACCCGAGAAGTTGATATTATATCCAAGAGGAGTGGTTGACCTTTAAATTAAAGCCCATTATATTGTTGTATGTGCTCGGATGTGGGAGTTACACCTAAATATTTACAGGTATCTCCGTATTCGTATATTATATTATTATATTATTATCACTCTAGAGATCGGAACTATAGCGCTGATCGCTTTGAAATGTTCCATGAGGTTCCAGGTATGGTCAAGGACAACGCCTATAATTTTCGGTGATGATCAGATAATAATTTTGGAATGAAGTGGACCGAAAACTTAATTTTTTGTTTTATTTTCGAGTCTATCTACAGACCACAAATGAAAGCCGAACATCACAACACAACCCACGGTGAAGGGAATCTGGACAATAGCTGTGTTGAATTCTGGTAATATTCGGAAAATATGACAATGCGAGGAAGAGGTGCTGTTTACCTCTAAGCGGGCAAGAGGGTGCAAATATCACGAAATATTGCCCAGGCTCGGAATAAACATCCGCAGAAAATTTGAGTTCCGTGGTAGTTGTGTAGGGTATCGTATGGTCGGCACCGTCCGACTATACTGCTCCGCTCACTGGTTTATATTTAATGTGCCATTTTGGATTCATTTTAATTAATTTTCACAATAGGATTTCACATTTGTATACATTGGCCAAAGCTCTAAAAAACGTGTTCAAAAATAATTTGATTAATTCAACATTTTTAAAAAAATTGACGGCGGTTTTCGGTTCACCCGATTACATTTTTACTTTCGTTTCTTCCAGAATCGTCTTCAGCGCCCTCGAAATCTTTATATCTGATATTTATTTATTTCATAAACCCACTGTTCAAATAATGGCCAAACATGCGATCTCTGACCTATAGTGAGTCGGTGTAATATTCAATCCCGAAATTTACATGAAACGCCATTAAAGGCTAAGTTTAAATAGATACTACAATTTGTTTTGCATTTTTTATACCCTTCACCACACTGTGGTACAGGGTAATACCCTGTCTTTGTGCATATGTTTGTAACAGGCAAAAGGAATTGAGATAGATCCATGTTTCCCTTTGAAAATATGCATAGAATCACTTTCTGAGTCGATTTATGCATGTCCGTCCGTCTGTCCGTCCGTCCATCCGTCTGTTGATTTTAAATTGTAAACAAAGTACAGGTCACATTTATGATCCGATTTGGATGAAATTTGGCATAGGTCACTTATATGGCCCAAGGACAACCCCTTTTAATTGGGAAAAATCGGTTCAGATTTAGATATATCTAACATATATAATTTCATCCGATTTAAGGTAAATGGTGTACCAAAGTCCCTATCTATCTTTCGATTTGCACGAAATTTGGTGTAGCCTTTTTAATTAGGTCTAAAATAATTTGTGCTAAGTTTCGAGAAAATCGATTCAGATTTAGATATAGCTCCCATATTTAGTTTCGGCCGATTTTAGATAAATGATGCATCAAAGTTAAGTCTAGAATGATGTGATGGTTTTAAGTAAATTGTACACTAAAGATCCATAGACCGATTGACACAACGTCGGCCCAGTCCGACTTTACCATTTTCCTTACTGGTTTCAAATTGATTTCTCGATTGACACAAACAGTTAATTTCAAATATGCTTGAACAAGATTAATAGCTTTACACAATTTTTAATTCAATGTACCATGTTGACGTTTATTTTTTTGCAGAACTTTCTATTCACGTGAGAAGCAAAAAATGAGGTAAGGTCTAAGGGGAAATGAATGTACAAAATGAAAAAAACACACCATGTTTACCAGAACATACCCGATTATGATCAAAGAATTCTTTGTTGCGAATGAGAATTTTAATGTACGCCGTATTTTCGGTCCACTTCACCAGAAAAATTATTATCTGATATCACCTAACAATATGGGCGTTGTCCTTGACCATAACTGGAACCTCATGGAACATTCCAAAGTGATCAGGCTATATAAGTGATCAGGCTAAAGTGAGGTAATAGGTTACTAAATAATATATGAATACGTAAGCACCTGTAAATATTTAAGTGTAACTCCCGCATCCGAATACCTACGACAATATGATTGGTATCAATTTAAAGGTCAACCACTCCTCTTGGATATACTACCAACTTCTCGGGTCTATGTCCTTCAGAAGTAAATATATACGCCATAGAATACAAATTTTGTAATTTTTCACACAAAAATCAGGGTCCATTTGACCCGCTAAATATTGCCCGACCCCCTTCCCCATTTGAAAATTCGCGAAGTTCGGGCCATAATTGCGGCCTGTGGAGCGACCAGAAAATTGGACAAAAATAAAGTTTTTGATCCATTTCATCCCCTAAATATTAACCGATCTTTATCAGAAGCAATAGGGGTCTTCATTGGCAGAACCCATCCTACATGCAAAATTTCGTGAAGATTGGTCCATAACTGTGGCCTGTATCGTGTTTACAAATTATAATGGACAGACGGACGGACGGACACACATGTTTAGATCGACTCAGCTAGTCGAGATATGACGTTCGGTATACTTAAAGGTGGGTCTAGGACCAATATTTCGCGGCATTACAAACTTTTGGGGCTGCACAAAGCTATAATACCCTGACAACATAGTTGTGTAGGGTATAAAAATTGTCCTAGTGTACGGATTGATGTTAGTCGGTTCATCACATATTCAAGTTCGTTCAATTTTATGTCAATGTTCCTTCGAAAAGGTGACGTATGTTATATACTCAAAGTCGCGAAGGGTATCCTGTAGTCGGCCCAGACTTCTTTCCTTATTAGTTTTTTAATAAAAAAGTCCTTCTTTTTGACGGCGGTCATGAATGCCCATCACTGGAACATCCGAATCTCAAAATTCCAACACAAATAGAAAGAAAACATATCTAGCCCTGCTATGAAGAAGGATTATTGAAAATGTTGGATATTTTATAAATATATGTTTAACGAAAACATGATTTTTTTAAGCATTTATATTTTTAAAATTTGTGTAAAAACATATTTATTCAAGTGCGGAACGGAAGTTTTGATATTTTGCGAACCTTTAACAAAACTATAGATAGACTCATAAACATACGAGCGATACTATATATGTCTACCTTTTTAATTTAAATTTAACGTTGGATCCCGCTAATCCAAAAAAATCTGGTGTCGCCAGTTCCACTTAAGCCACATAGGACGATCGACTCTTAGTGTATGCCTGTATTTTTGGGAAAAATTCGAAAAACGAGGGAAACGAATCATCTCTGGCCTAAAACCGTTATAAAAACCATATTTTGGAGGCTTCTCAATCAAAAGGAAAAAAAGTAAATTTGATTTATTTTTAAATACCGTTTATGGTTTTCTGATTATTCAAATATATTTCTAAAACTTACCTATTGTGTTGGGGGCAAAAAATCCAAGTAATATTACGATTATCCAAAGTTGAGACATGATTACTAATTTTGTAATTTAATTTTACGGGTGTCCAAATCTTTTGTTGATGGGTTTGGGTTTCAAAATTTAATTTTTTGACTAGGTTCGGGATTTTTCAAAAATTATTTTCAGGGTTTTAGCATTTATGCTGGGAGATTGGGTTTTCAAAAAATATATTATTT
Source organism: Musca vetustissima (assembly GCF_032173495.1). Lineage (NCBI taxonomy): Eukaryota > Metazoa > Arthropoda > Insecta > Diptera > Muscidae > Musca > Musca vetustissima. The sequence goes on along the minus strand of NW_026877042.1, from coordinate 172,384 downwards.
TTACACTTGCACCAAAAAAAATTTGCACGATTATTTTTTTATTTTTTTTTTTTCAATATTTCACTTTTATTTTACAAATAAATGTAGACAATTTTTTACTTTCTTCTTATTTTCACAACTTTTGGTTAGATAATTGATTGAATTGGTTTTTTCTTTTTTTCACAAAATATAACATAAAATCGGTGGATTTGTGTTGGAAATTGATTTTATTTATTTATTTCATATAGTTGAATTCGCATATAAATGGGGTGGTGTTGGATTGGATTTGGTTGAGGTGGATGTAGCAATAAAATTTTTCAAAATATTTTTTGTTATTTTTCCGAAGGGATTTTTAATGCAATTCCAAAACAAAAAAAAACCAAATTTCAATATTTTGGTTTGTGGGTTTTAGTTGGCACTACAATAGTTTATTTTTGCAAACACATACACGATTTTAAAATTGGGGCCAACAAAATAAATTTAATTTTTGTGTGGTATTTTTTCTAATTATTTGTTAATATTTATTTATTTTTTTTATCTCAATTATTGTATTAATGAAACACAATTTTGTTCCTTTAATTTCTTAATTACCAACATTAAAATTTTTGCTGGTAAATTTTTTGTCACCAGTACACAATATTAATAAAACAACAATAGACAATTAGCGACAACAGTACAACAAGATCAAGTTGTTAACTGTTTCCGTTTCCTGTCTGGATTTTAAGCTTTTTGGTTGTTTGTTTTTGTTTCCTTGTTTCGAATTTCCGTCAATGGATGTCAATTTGTGAAACGAAATTTCGAGTACCACTTGTTTGACACTTAAAGCGATTCATTCAGGCGTTGAAATTGTTGAACTTGACACCAGAGCAGAGGTGGGGAAACAAGTGTTGAAATTCTGAGATTTTCGTAAATAATCCTTTGGGCAATAATTTTTAGACACTTTCGAAAAATAACAAACTTCAGTTCACACAGTTGGCAATAGAACGAAACACTTTTAATATTACAACAAATACACTGACACAATTAGCACTTTCACTTATTCCCAAGATAAAGGTAATTTTCATTCATTTGCTATATTTTTCTGGTTTTTCAAACAACTACAACAACAAGAAAAGACATTCAGCATAAAATGCTTGTTTTCCGTTTCCGCGGATGCGTTTTTTCAATTCTTTTTTTTTTTTTAATAGACGACGTAATAGTTCGCTAAATGATCTATGCACAGAGGGTTAAATGTGTGTGTGTGTGGGTACGAATCCAATCTGTGTCGCTTTCTATATGATTACCTCACACATACGTATACACCTAACAAGGCAGAATAGTCCTTTTGTGTAGGTGCCTTCCCTTTTGTCTATAGGACGACGATGAGGATGATGATGGTAACGATGATGTTGATATGTACTATAAACTCAGTATTTTCGTTTTTTTTTTTCTTATATGCTTCTACTAGAAGGGCGGGTACTAACGAGGGGGGCGTGTAGGTTGAATATAAAACCGAATGTTGTCGCGTTGTATGTCGTTTCTTTTTGTGTGTTTGTTCGTACGGACACTTCGTTAGTTATATACACGCGTGCACTTGTTGTGCCTTCTTAAGCGTTTATCCTAGACTGACGGGTATAAAACCTGTTTTTGGAAAGCTGCCATACACACAACAGGCTAATATCATTCACTCCTACAATGTGGGACCCTGGCTCTCTTGTTTATTCTCTTCTCGTCCATTCTCTTTAACGGGTTTCTCTTACTATCGTTCATCTAACGATTGTTATTATTGTGTGGAAACTTAACAAGAGACCAAAAGAAAGTAAGTTTTTCTGTTTGAATGGGGGTGGTGTCTGTGTGTGTGTTTGCTTCCAACTGTTATTTCAAAGTTCCCCCACAAATCAAAACAGACACACTCACATATAAACAGTAAAAACACATCATTATTATACGCACTTGAAGAGAGACACCCACACAGGTAGATGCCATATCGTCGTTATTGTAAAATACTGAATTATTGTAGAATGGGGAACTTTGTAATTTATGAAAGGCTTTAGAGTTATATCAGCGGTCAGTAGAGTAAATTCGGGCAATGATATTTGGTTCTTTATTTTCCACAACAAAAAATGGGCATTTAGCTGTAATTACAATCAGTGAGTTTTAATTTGTAGTTAATACTTAATTAAAACAATTCAAAGTCGGGTAATGGGGACCACTATAAAACTGGTAAGGAAAGTGGTAAAGTCGTACTTGGCCGACTATATGATAACCTTCCTCCTATGGGTATATTCTACATATGTATCCCAACTTGAAATTCAACAAACTTAAATATGTAATCTTTATCTATAAGTGAACTGACTAACATCAATCCATACACATGCCTTTCTGTAACCTATGCTAAATTTTATTTCATTGTGGCAGATTTCAGGTCGTTTCGGTATGTCGCACTATTCAAAACCTTATCCCAATCAGACACCCATTCGAAATATATGGAAGCTATGTCTGAATCTGCACCACTTTCAACAAAACGCAATAATGCCATTATAGTCTCAATTTGATAGGTTGTGAAAAATTTCGAAAATATATATGTAGGAGCTATATCTAAATCTGCACCAATTTCAACGACACTTACAAGTGATTAATTTATATTAAATTTGCTACATTGTATAAAATTGAGTGTCAATCGGACAAACTTTAGGTCTATAGTTCACAATTTACATGAAATCGGACGAATATATACAGTGGTGGTCACGCAATTAAAACATTTATTGTGGTAAACATTTTTTGATCAGCCCTCGATTCATTTGAAGTATTTCTGAAATTTTTTTAATTCAGAACACTTCGATATACTGCACTTAAGAGATTTAGTGTGTTTTAATTATGTGGCCACTTCAAAGTCGATGTATTTTCATAAAAACCGTTATTTATGGAAAAATTGCATGCAATAATTTTCTATTTTCACACTAAACCTCTTAAGTGCAGTATATCGAAGTGTTCTGAATTAAAAAATGTTCAAAAATATTTCAAACGAATCGAGGGCTGATCAAAAAATGTTTACCACAATAAATGTTTTAATTGCGTGAACACCACTGTATATAGGAGCCATATCTAAATCTGAACCGATCTTCTTGAAACTTAAGACACAAATCATGTTAGACTTAATAGAGTATGCTGTGCCACATTTCGTTCAAATCGAAAGCTATGTAGGGACTTTGGTGCACCATTTACATTAAATCGCAAGAATATATTTATGGAAGCTATATCCAAAATTGAACCGATTTTCAGGAGACTTAACACACATTATTCTAGACATAATTCAGTACGCTATGCCAAATTTCGTGCAAATTGAATGACATATATGGACTTCGAAGCAATATTTGCATAAAATCGGACGAAAATATATATGGGAGCTGTAACTAAATCTGAACCTATTTCAGTAGGGTTTGTCCTTGGGCCAAATAAGTGACCTGCGCAAATTTCATCCAATTCGGATCATAAATGCAACCTGTACTTTCTTTACAATTTAACATGGACAGACCTACGGACGGACGGTTAAAAACATATGCACAAAAACATAATACAGTGTACCACAGTGTGGTGAAGGATATAAAAATTAAAATTTATTTGAAAATGTCAAAATCAAGTACAGATTAAAAAAGTTGCCATTGTAAACGTATTATCTATTGTTTGAACAAGGATAAATTAAATTGGTGATTTGAAAATATTTGGATTAGGATTTATCGAAACCCTTGGAATTTAGGTACATGGTGTCTTTGACAAGATTACTGATAAAAACGTGATTTCGGCATTTTGTGGACGTAGAATTATTTTGTCTCTGAAGAAATAATTCTAAGATGCTCTCTTATTGAAGGTTTTGACACAGTACTGTAAGGACTATAATTGGCACTTCCTGAAACCAAGAAAGAATTTGTTTTCAATATTGTTAATTTTATACTGTAAATTAAAAAGCCATTGCGCGGAGCTGTATAGCCGGACGGGGCCGACCATATGATACCCTACATAACTACCACGGAACTCAAATTTTCTGCGGATGTTTATTCCGAGCCTGGTCAATATTTCGTGATATTTGCACCCTCTTGACCGATTAGATTTCAACAGCACATCTTCCTTACACAGACATATTTTCCGAATATCACAATATTTAGTACATCCCTTCTAATTACTTGTACAGATTCCATTCACCGTGATTTGTGTTGTGATTTTCGGCTTGTGTCCTAAATATTGACTCGAAAAAAAAACACAAACAAATTTAGTTTTCGGTCCACTTCAACCCAAAATTTTAATGTGATCATCAGCGAAAATTACAAGCGTTGTCCTAGACCATACCTGGATTCTCAAGGAAAATTTTAAAGCGATCAGCACTTCTAGTGTGGTAATGGTTTAATAAATAATATCTAAATACGTAAGCAGCTGTAAATATTTAAGTGTAACTCTCACATCCGAGTACATACGACAATATAAGTGGTATCAATTTAAAGGTCAACAACTCGTCTTGGATATACTATCAATTTATCGGGTCTATGTCCTTCAGGAGAAAATATATATGTCAAAGAATACAAATTTTGTCATTTTTTACACAAAAGTATGGGTTCATTTGCCCCGCTAAATATTGACCTATATTTATCAAAACATGCATGCTTATTCTTTGGCCCGATACCCTTTTTCATGCAAAAATTGGCGATGTTTAGGCCATAATTGCGGCCTCTGGAGCGACCAGAAAAACCGACAAAAATAGAGTTTTTGGTCCATTTCATCCCCTAAATATTAACCGATCTTTTCGAAAGACAATAGGGGACTTCATTGGACAGAACCCTTCCTACATGCAAAATTTCGTGAAGATTGGTCCATAACTGTGGCCTGTATCGTGTTTACAAATTATAATGGACGGACGGACGGACACACATGTCTAGATCGATTCAGCTGGTCGAGATATGACGATCGGTATATTTAACGGTGGGTCTAGGCCAATATGTCGCGGCGTTACAAACTCTTGGGGCTGCACAAAGCTATAATACACACATGTCTAGGTCGATTCAGCTGGTCGAGATATGACGATCGGTGTACTTAAAGGTGGGTCTAGGACAATATTTCGCGACGTTACAAACTCTTGGGCTTGCACAAAGCTATAATACCCTTACAACATGGTTGTGTAGGGTATAAATATTGAGTTTTAATTTGGTGTAGAATATTTATTTACACTGTGCGACACGGAAATTATTTAGGGCTTCTGATGTACCAATTCTGTTTAGTTGGAGTCTCTGGACCACGAAAATTAGTACTGGGAAATTTCTTTGACAAAAATTGCTAATAAAATTTGAATTGCGATTTCTAAATTTACGTCTACCTATTATGTATACTGATTTTTTCTGGTACACCTCGGAACAATATCGGTTTCAACCCTGAGTTTTCATATTTTTTAAGACTTCAGACGTTTTGCTAGATTTTCAAGTTTTGATCTGTTCTGACACTTGTAGTAGAACTTTTTGGTAAATATTTTTATAGAACATCTGTCCTGCTATAACCCCGTTTTAAATGAGTTTTCAATCATTTCTGGAAAAAGGAAGGGAAATACTATTTCATCTAACCAATGACGAACGCCTTTCACCGTGGGCACCTAATTGACTATGGTCCCTATCCTACAGGTTATTTGAATGAACCAAGTATAGGGACTATAGGAACGAATGAGTAACTTCAAGCAAAGAACTACGTTAATCATACGTGTATGTACTCATGCAAATATTTTGCGAGAAGATCTGATATACATATCCCATCTGTAGTAATTATATTAAACAAAAATTTCTTCTTTGAGAATAAATGTTAATTTTTTTTTTTTTATTTTTTATTTTTTTTTTTTTTTTTTTTGTATATCCTCAAACGTAGCTATTTGTATATGATGTTTCTTTTTGCATGTTACAAACAAATTCACAGAACTGACAAATTAATAAAAAAAACTTTAGAGCTCAACCTAAATTTTGACTAACTCGTTCGACGTTATTGGCCACAAAAGTAAACATATGTATTTATATAAATGTTACCGAAATATGTCGTTGAAAACGTTCAACTATTTTTATTTGCAGCCCCAAGAGTTTGTAACGCCGCGAAATATTGGTCATAGACCCACCAAACGTCATATCTCGACTAGCTGAGTCGATGAATGTAGGATGGGTTCTGGCCAATGAAGACCTTTATTGGTTTTGGTAAAGATCGGATAATATTTAGGGGATGAAATGGACCAAAACCTTTATTTTGTCTGATTTTCTGGTCGCTCTAGATGCCGCAATTATGGTCCAAACGAATTTTTACATGGAGAAAGGGATCGGGCTAAAAAATAAGCATGCCTGATAATTTTACAAAGATCGGTCAATATTTAGTGGGTAAAATGGACCCTGACTTTTGTGTGAAAACTTACAAAATTTGTATGTTATAGCGTATGTTTACCCCTGAAGGATATAGATCCGAGAAGTTGATAGTGTATTCAAGACGAGTGGTTGACCTTTAAATTGATACCAATTATATTGTCCTATGTACACGGATGTGGGAGTTATACTTAAGTATTTACAGGTGCTTGCGTATTCAGATATTCATTACAAAATAGAAACAAAACATAAGGAAAATATGAATTTTTCAATACGAATATGAAATATTTGGACACATTTTATAATTTTCAATTTTGTTTTTGCTTATGTCGTTGGTCAGCTAAGTACTTCGCTTTGTTACAAGAGACATTTGGGTATGAACGGTTTTTTGTATTGAAGCAATAGCTTCTGGGAAGAATATCCCAACAAAAAACTAAGGGAACTGATGAGAATCAGTGGCGTGATCCGAAACTATAGTCGTCCCTGCCTTACCCCTCGGCAAACAATGCCATACATTCCCCACTAATAAATAGTTGTTTTTTATAAAAACAACAATCTGGGATTCAGCCTTACTATTTTGCAAAAACAAAATACAAATGGCATCCCAAAATAAACCACCAACACTACTGAATTTTTTTTAAGCAACTCTGCTGCTGTTCTTTGAGATTCTCTTTTGAATTTCTTCCCCTTTGTCACTTTTTATACCTCTCACAAAAGTTTCAGGTATAAACCCAGAGTAAGATATATGGATTCGATTAAATATTATATCAAACAATCTGGTAACATCATCGACATTTTATTTTGGTGCATATATTTTGAAAACAGATGTTTGCAATATTTTAGTCTCGAACTTGTATTTTGGCTTTCGGTAAGGACCTTTACCCAAAAATCCAATGATTTCCATCAAACCAACAACTCTCCAAAACGTTGCGTAAGTTCTCTGGGATTCACAAGCGAACAGTGTTCATTTTTGGGACAGTGTAGATTGGAAATGAGAAGTAAAAAGCTTTACCTTTCGTTCCGCGGATACTCTTTATTCTCAAATATTCTACATCCTTATACATTGGAAAAGAAAGAAACAAGGGAAAGAGAGAGAGCAAGCCACTCACTATATTTTACGTTTACAAATCCATTTGTTGCTTCAGTTTGTTATTGTAACACCAAACACACATACACACACCCGCACACAACAATGACATAGAGACGATTTTCAATGCCATAACATTTACATTGAATGCTCCTAGTGCGAGTGTGTGTGTGTCGGTATTCAAGTGGAACTCTGCAACTGTTGCCTCTGCCACAACTTTTGGCCGAATGACACAATTTGTTGCGATGGTGATGAAAGCAACAATTTTGTATCCGATTCGTTTTTTTTTTTCGTGTGTGGGTATGTGTGTTTTTTCTCTGTTGCTTTCTGATTGTTTGCTCTTCAATTTGATATTTGTGTGATAGCTCTCTGTAGTTGGTACTTATATATAATTTTTTTGTGGGAATTGTGACTACTGTTGGTTGATATGGATTTGTCATGCGTCCTGACCTTCTTAGCATGCAACAGGCTGTTTCAGCTGCTTTTGATTGTTGCTCAATTTTGATGGGGCTTTTGCCTTTGCCACTCATTGTCATTACTTTCATTCTTCATTTGTTTCTTAGTAGTGGCACTTATAATGTTCACTTTTTTCTATGTCCTCTTTTGCTTAGCTTAAGGACATTGTCAGTCATTTGGTATTAGTGTCGTGGGTCATTTTTTTCATATGTATGTATTTATGTTTTTGTGGTATTTTAACACATTTTATGGAATTTTAGAGTATTGGCCGTTTGCTACACGTCTAATAGTTCAATACCAATAATATATTTCCATTTTAAAAATTTAAACGGTGAGAAAGACTTTAGTTTGGCTTACCGAACTGTTTATATAGCTGTAATGCACTGCAGAAAATGCTTTTAAAATCTTCACATAAGAAATATACGTAAAAGTGGTCCTAATGAGTCCTTTTCAATAAAAATGTTTTTCCAGTACTACAAATTTCAGGATGCCGTTATAACATATTATAATTTTGCGCTGATTAAGTATAAATATACTTTGTGGAATAGAAATAAAAACAGAACTGATATAGCCATTAATATTCAAAATTATAAAGCTTCGCATTTTGTTTCAGGTCTTCTGTTTTCGCCGCATTTTCAGGGCAATTTGAAATAAACCGCTATTGCGAATAATAAGTGACAACTGGGTTCTATCATCGATCATAAAACAAACTGTCAACCCAAAAATAAGCTGCAATAGCCGCAAACAAATATATAAAACATTTTTTTCTTGAACTTTAGAGTTACCAATACAAAAGTCATCACCTCAGAACTAAACCAGTAAGGAAAGTAGTGAAGTCGGACTGGGCGGACTATATGATACCCTTGTCCACTTTGGGTATATTCTACATATGTATCCGAAAAGACGTCACCTTTTTGAAGGATTTTCACGAAACTTAGCACACGTTATTCTAGACCTAATTTATTACGCTATGCCAAATTTCGTGCAAATCGAAAGATATACAGGGACTTTGGTAGACCATTTACTTAAAATCGGGCTAAACTATATATGAGAGCTATATCTAAATCTAAACCGATTTTCACGAAACTTAGCACGTCATTCAAGACTTAATTCAATACGCTATGCCAAAAATTCGTACAAATCGAATGATTTTCTGGGACTTTGGTGCACCATTTACTTAAAATCGGACGAAACTATATATGGGAGCTATATCTAAATCTGAACCGATTTTCACGAAACTTAGCACACATCATTCTAGACCTAATTCAGTAGTCTATACCAAATTTCGTGCTAATCAAAAGATTTATAGGGACTTTGGTACACAATTCACTTTAAATCGGTCGAAACTATATATGGGAGCTATATATAAATCTGATCCAATTTTCACGAAACTTAGCACACGTCATTCTAAACTTAATTCAATACGCTATGCCAAAATTCGTGCAAATCAAATGGTTTTCAGCTACTTTGGTGCACCATTTACCTAAAATCGGGCGAAAATATGTATGGGAGCTATATCTAAATCTGAACCGATTTTCTTCAATTTCAATAGGGTTCGTCCTTGGGCCAAATAAGTGACATGTGCCAAATTTCATCCAAATCGGATCATAAATGCGACCTGTACTTTGTTCACAAAAATACATGGACGGACATACACAAATCGACTCAGAAAGTGATTCTATGCATATTCTCACAAGGAACCATGGGTCTATCTCGATTATTTATGCCTGTTACAAACGTATGCACAAAGACATAATACCCTGTACCACAGTGTGGTGAAGGGTATAAAAACTTTAGCTTTGTCGAATACGAAGTGACCCCCATCCGTCGCATTACATCATTATAGATCTGTGTTGTATTCGAATCTTACATACACTGCAGAGCCAAAGTCTACGGTTTATTTCTATCCCGGTTCGGAACAAATGTATTGGGAACAGGTCGCTGCCGAATGATCGAAGACGCTGATAAGGTGGTAGATGAACAACGAATGTTCAAAAGGATAAGCCAGAACTTCCCTCCTGTTCCTCGGAAGCGAAGAAGAGGATAAGCACTCCAAAAAAATTAGACGACAGCTAAAACAGCAAAAAGGAAAAAGTGTATATGCAAAATGAACCAACCCAAAAATAAAGGAAACACCATGAAGTGAGGGTGGCGAACAGAGATGGCCTGTGAGAAACAGTGACGTAAATGACATACATTTCCGACGTATAATACATACGTCGGAAACCTACCCAAATCCATTAGGTTTTTGACAAAATAGCTATTTACATTAATCAATTTGAAAAGTACGCATGCTTTACTCAAATTAATAAAAAATTTCAAAATTTTCTTCTCAAAAAAATTTAGAAATTTTAACAGTTCTAGTAAGAAATAGTCAGATATACAGTGGTGGTCACAGAATTAAAACATTTACTGTGGTAAACATTTTTTGATCAGCCCTCGATTCGTTTGAAGTATTTTTGAAAATTTTTTAATTCAGAACAATTCGATATACTGCACTTAAGAGATTTTGTGCGATAATACAAAATTATTGCATGCAATTTTCAATAAATAACGGTTTTTATGAAAATACATCGATTTTGAAGTGGCCATATAATTATAACATTGTGCGATTTTTTACTTTACTGCATTTTTTGAAAATATTTTTAAAAAAAGCTCTTTAATTTAGTTCAATTATGTAAACTAAGCACTGATAGAATCATTTACAGATAAAAATATCTGAAAAAATCTGTAAAATCTATCACAATTGCCAAAAATTTGTACAGTACACCTAACATTCAGAAAATACCCTTATTATAGAAAATAATGGTCCGAATGCACTAGAAATTGCTAGAATTAGTAAAAAACAATTAATAATTCTCATAATGAATAAATATTTGAAATAAAAACACAAAAAAAGGGAATTAACCTAAAGGAGCCATTCAAATTCAATAGCCTTTACTAAAGAAGGCCGGAATATTTTTGCAGTATGTGGGAAAATATCGATTGATATTGGTATTTATTATATCAAATCGATTGTTCGAGTAGTACAGAATATATTTTATCAAAAAATATATCAGTCACAACAGAACGAACAGAGATCAAGGCCTACGTTGACGAGTAAAGGTTTCTGGCACACAGCAGCATTTTTGATGTTCAACACAAGTCTTCAAATATTTGTCAAAGTGTAAAAGTTTTCCTAATTTGTTACTAAAATAGATTAAGTGGAAGTTATTCTCATCATAAAATATTATTTTGGAAAAATATTGTCATGTTCAATAGATATTAAGGGTCAAGAGTTGACCATCAATCATGCTGCTGTGTGCCAGAAACCTTTACTCGTCAACATAGACCTTGATCCCTGTTCGTTCTGTTGTGACTGATATATTTTTTGATAAAATATATTCTGTACTACTCGAACAATCGATTTGATATAATAAATACCAATATCAATCGATATTTTCCCATATACTGCAAAAATATTCCGGCCTTCTTTAGAAAAGGCTATTGAATTTGAATGGTTCCTTTAGGTTAATTCCCATTTTTTGAGTCTTTATTTCAAATATTTATTCATTTTGAGAATTATTAATTGTTTTTTACTAATTCTAGAAATTTCTAGTGCATTCGGACCATTATTTTCTATAATAAGGGCATTTTCTGAATGTTAGGTGTACTGTACAATTTTTTTGGAAATTTTGATAGATTTTACAGATTATTTCACATATTTTTTCTGTAAATGATTCTATCAGTGCTTAGTTTACATAATTGAACTAAATTAAATATATTTTTTTTAAAATATTTTCAAAAAAATGCAGGAAGGTAAAAAATCACACAATGTTTTAATTATTTGGCCACTTTAAAATCGATGTATTTTCATAAAAGCCGTTATTTATGGAAAATTGCATGCAATAATTTTCTATTTTCGCACTAAAGCTCTTTGGTCTGCAGAACAAAATAATGATGGAGAAAATACTGGGGGAGAACGAAGAAAGAACATCCATTGTGGTACGATTGGACAAGATCCCCTAAATAAGGAATATTGGGGGCTACCGTTATATGTGGGCTACCCTGAAACTTAGGTCAATGAATACCCAAAGTACCAAATTACAGTCAATTCGGTTGAAAAACGTATACAAGATACCGAAAATACCGAATATTGCAGGGTGCCGTTATATTGTGTGAACTTTGGTCAATATTACTAATTTTTGATACGGACGTGTGCTCTACAATAACAACCCAATATACCAATTTAAAGCCAATTGGTTTGAAAACCGCGTTCCACAAATTCGCCAAACCTTGGGGCGTACCGTTATATGGGCTCTACAATAGAACGTGGACCGATATATGCCATTTGAAATACCGAACCACCCAGGAGTTCTAGCAATGTCTGTGCTGAATTTCAAAGTTCTATTTTAAATATTGTAAACTCTATCGTCTTTTCAACAGACGGACAAGACATCGTCATAGAATTTTATTCTAATCAAGAATTTATTAGTTTGGGGAAAAATAAATCCATTAGGCCGGTCGTCGAAAATGCGGAGAAATCATCGAAGTTGACCGGCATGATAGCAGTAGTAACATCGCCCAGGAGCTAAAAATCGACCATAAACTGTCTTATAATATTTACACAAAATTTCCACACCAAGTAATAGAGGATGGAGCATATTTCCATCTGCGAAGCTTTTGCCAAACAGAATGAGATAGACCCATTTCGTAAACGGAAGGTGACTGGCGATGAGGAATGGATCACATACGATAACCCTGTGCGAAAACGATCGTTATCAAGGAGCGGTGAAGCACCTCAAACGGTGGCCAAACCAGGACTAACGGCCAGGAAGGTTCTGCTATGTTTATGTTGGGGATTATTTATTATGAGTTGCTTCCATATGGTCAAACGGTATATTATGCTATATACTGTCAACAACTGGACCGTTTGAAGATAGCAATTGACCAGAAACGGCCAAAATTGGCCAACAGGAGAGGTGTCGTGTTCCACCAGGACAACGCTAGGCCACACACATCTACAGTGACTCGCCAGAAACTTCGGGAGTTTGGCTGGGAAATTTTAATGCAACCGCGATACATCTTTTTCTTGCACTACAAAATTGTTTAATCATAAAAAATGTGTATCTAGAAAGGATTATGAAAATTGACTACTGGAGTTTTTTTGCAAATAGAAAGCAAGACTTCTATGAGAGAGGCATTATGAAGTTATTTTTAAAATTGCAACAAATCATACAGCAAAACAGTGCATATTTGACGCAAATCGGACATTCCGAAGAATTTTAAATAAAGTTCTATAGTTTATATACAAATAATGGATTTCTTTTTCCCCACACTAATAAATACACGTTATGAGGTCTCCGGAAATATTTCAAGGTGTTGCAAACGGATTGAAAAATTTAATATACACTCTCCTTTATGGTGGATGATATAAATATGGGCAATGTTATAATCCTAAGATGTGTTAAAATATCCAAAATCATTTATTTTTAAATCTTCTATCTATATATATAAAAATGAATTCCTGTTCGTTAGTCTCGCTAAAACTCGAGAACGGCTGAACGGATTTTTCTTATCTTAGTCTTAAAATATTCGTAGAGCTTCAGGGAAGGTTTAAAAGGTGAGAAAAATTTAAAAATCGCGAAAAATTTGCAAAAAAGAAAAAATATTATGAAAAAAAATATTATGAAAAACAATACTATGAAAAAAACCAGTGAGCGGAGCAGTATAGTCGGACGGGGCCGACCATGCGATACCCTACACAACTACCACGAACTCTAACTTTCTGAGGATGTTTATTCCGAGTCTGAGTAATATTTCGTGATATTTGCCCCCTCTTGTCCGATTAGAGGTTAACAACACCTCTTCCTTACTTTTTTTCGAATATTCAGTACAATCCTTCTATTTACTTGTCCAGATTACCTTCACGGTAGGTTGTGTTGAGATTTTCGGATTATACTCTACTCGAAAACACACAAAAAATTATGTTTTCGGTCCATTTCATCCCAAAATTTTAATCTGATCATCACCGAAAATTGTAGGCGTTGTTCTTGACCATAACTGGAACTTCATGAAAAATTTCAAAGCCATCAGCGCGATATTTCTCCCTCTAATGTGGTAATGGGTTACTAAATAATATCTGAATACGTAAGCACCTGTAAATATTTGACTGTAACTCCCACATCTAAGTAGATACGTCACTATATTTGGTATCAATTTAAAGGAAAACCACTCCTCTTGGATATGCTATCAACTCCTGGGGTCTACATCCTCCAGGAGTTGTATATGCCATAGAATACAAATTTTGTCATTTTTCACACAAAAGTCAGGGTCCATTTGACCCGCTAAATATTGACCGATCTTTATCAAAACATGCATGCTTATTCTCTGGCCCGATCCCCTTCTCCATGCAAAAATTCGCGGTGTTTGGGCCATAATTGCGGCCTTTGGAGCGACCAGAAAAACCGACAAAAATAATGTTTTTGGTCCATTTCATCCCCTAAATATTAACCGATCTTTTCCAAAAACAATAGGGGTCTTCATTGGCCAGAACCCATCCTACATGCAAAATTTCGTGAAGTTTGGTCCATAACTGTGGCCTGTATCGTGTTTACAAATTATAATGGACAGACGGACGGACGGACGGAAATATTCATTTGTCAAATATTGAAAATTTTCAAAATATTTTATTTTATTCAATTGGCATTGTAACGAAACTTTTTTTTTATTCTGAGAATGCAAAACAATAATTGAGATGAATTCGCGATCATTGTATGTACACGTAATTCACGTACATTTTGGAACAAATGCAAGGATGAAAATCTGAAGATTCAGAAAGAGTTCTGATTCTAAGACACGTGCCCTAGATTATTCTTCTTGAAAATAATAATAGGAACATGTTGTTATTGAAGTACCTAAAATGTACCATTATATGGTGGTTATATGCCTAATCGTTGGTCAATGTCTTTAATCGCATATGTGTATCACAGAGAAAATTAAGTTCATATTGAAAGAGAACAACTATAAAAAGCATTTGTTATAACAAAGAGTCTCATGATGTTACCTCAATATGTCAACTACCAATATATTTAATACCATGAAAAATCGTTGTTAAGATCGAACTTTTGTACTTCCTAATATGTAGATTCCTTAAATCGGCCGGGACATTTATATGAGGACTATGTTACACAGTATGTGTAGTAGATTGGAAAACGGGGGGTAAGAACTTCAACATACTGAAAATTAAACAGGAAATATGTATGGCGCCTTTTTATTGCATTAAGCCAAATCCATGATCCATCCATTCCGTCAAATTCTTTACAAAACCGAAAATGGTGCGGGACCCGTATGTAGGAGCTATACAAAACTTGGTCCTGAATAGAAATGTTTCCGCAAATGTGTTTTACCCTTTCAATATCACGGAATGATATATGATATGAATGATATACGATACTACAATGGGTATGGATATATACTAATACCACATGAGAAAATACCGAACAATAAGACCATATCATTATATGTATATCATTATATGGGGCTACCCGGACCAATTTGCACCAATATTGATAATTTTTTGTAAACAGGTTTTCTTCATCCAAAATAAAACATTACAGCACTTCGGCTGAAACACTCCCTAAAATACCGAACTCCTCAAAGTACCGACTATTGTGGGTACCTCAAAGATTTAACCAATATTGACAATTTCAGTACGATTCATTCTACCAAATATACAACCAAACGTGCCCAAATCCCCCACAGTATCGAAAAAGGTGGATTACTATTACATGGGGGATATTTGAAAGCTTGGGCGAACATAACATTGCAGCCAAATACCGAATATTAAGGGATGCCGTTAGATGGGGATATCCGAATACTTGAGTCAATATGGAAAATTCTAATTAGGGAGAATTTCTGCCCAATAAGTATCCCTAATATTAGGTTTGGGAAAAAGAAATCCATTAGACCGGTGGAACGATCGAATTTTACAGGCATGTCGTAACATCGTCCAGGAGCTAAAAATTAAACCATTCACACAAAGCTGGATTCAAAAATAAGCTCAATGGTTGGGTGCCTCACCAATACCAATACCGCAATTTCAGAGCACTATCTTAAAGATAATTTAATATTGGGCTATCGTTATGTGAATTATACATCAACAATATTGCTATGCAAGACAACGTTTGCCGGGCCGGCAATGTTGAATGTTGAAGTGTTCGTGAATCTTCAGGGAAGGTTTAAAAGGTGAGAAAAATTTGAAAATCGCGAAAAATTTGCAAAAAATATTTTGAAGCATATTTGCATTTCCGCGAATTTAGTATCGAGCTATATGGAAAGCACCACGTCGTAGTTGTTATTTTGAGGTATTTTGAGCGAAAATTGGTAGCGTATCATTCCTTTAAGCCTACATTTGTCATTTATTAAAATTTTTCAAAATATTTAATTTTTTTTAAATTGGATTGACATTGTATTGAAATTGAGAAGTATATTATTGAATGCACACGCGATCATTGTATGTACACGTTTTCCATAGAATACAGGTACATTTTGGGACCAATGCAAGGATGGAAAATCAGAAGACATTCTGAATCGAGTTCGTGGCCATTCAGGATATTCGGATTCTAAGATCCATGCCCTAGATTAATATGTTTGAAAATAATAATATGAACATGTTGTTCCTTAAAGTAAATGAAATGTTGATATGCAACGGGAAATATGAAATCAGGTGGTTAAATGCCTAATCGTTTTTCAATATCTTTGAACTTATAAACAGACCACGTCGCATATATCATACCAAAAATGTCCATATATCCCATACCAAATGTGTATCACAGAGAAAATGTAATATATTTTCTTTGAAAAATCTAATATTCAGCTGTTCTAAGAGAACAACCAAAAAAACCAGCAAAATCAATTAATATCTAATTTGATGGTTGTATAAAAACCTCCACTCCGATATATCCCACAAAAGTTGAAAAAATTAAAAAATAGCATAATAAAAATCTAATTTGATGGTTGTACAAAATTAGAAAAATAGCATAATATCTAATTTGATGGTTGTACCGATGTTACCTATTCGTATTGAACATGCCAACTACCGATAACACTCAGATTGGAAAACGGGAGTAAGAACCTTTAGATATAGTGCATAACTTCTGGGATGATGTTATGCCAAATTATAGCCAACTCTATGAGAAGATTAGGTCAATGTATTGAAAATGGGGCGAGACCTGTATGTATTGCTATATCAAAACTTGGACCTAAATAGGTAATTTTTCGCAGAAATGTGTCTCACCTCCAATATCCCGGAATGACATATTTTAGCTACTACAATGGGAATGGAAATATATACATTTTTGGTAGGAATATTTGACAGCATATGAGAAATTATTGGGGTTACCATTATATGGGTGCTCCCCGGAAACTTGGATCAATATTGATAATTCTTTGTAAGGAGATTTTGTACTCACTGATCATTTAAAATATAAAATTACAGCTAATTTGGTTGAAACACGTGTCCAAACCCCCAAAATACAGAGGAGTGGACCAATATTGACAATTTTAAGTAGGATTCATGCTACCAAATAAAACAACCAATTACAGCTGATTAGGTTGAAAAACGTGCCCAAAACTCCAAAAATTTGGAGTGCCATTATATGGAGGCTTTTCCGAAGCTTGCACAATTTTTTAAGGAACATTTTCTACTCAATGATCATCCAATATATAAAATTAAATGAAGGGATTACCTGGATACTTGCCAATATTGATAATTTTAAGTACAGATATTCTGTTGTAAACCGTGCCCAAGATCTTCAAAATATGGAATGTTTATTGCTACCGTTATATGGGCAGTACTCCGAAATATGTGCCAATATTGATAATATTTGGTACGGATATTTTCTGTTCAATTACAACCCATTCTGTTGAAAAATCGTCAAAACTTCTCATATTGCGAGGTACGGTTATATGGCTACCCTAAATAGTGAACCTAGGAGTAGTAGCAATGTATGTGCAAATTTCAGAGCACTAACTCAAATCGTGGAGGGTAGAAAAAGCTAACTTATTATTGGCCTATCGTTATGTGAATTATACATCAACAATATTGCTATGCAATACAAATATGGAATTTTATATTTACCACGTCGCCTACATGTCACTTAAAATGAAATTATGAAACATAAAAATAAAAACAAAAACGAAAAATATATAACTGTATATGGCAGACAGTTATAAATTTTTTGTTTTTCTTGAAATAAATTACATAAACGATACCTATATAAAGGAATTGACATTATATAATGTGGATTTTATATGTCGTTTGAACTTGTTTGTACTTATCAAGGACAATGCTATATAGTGATTAACAGACTTAGTTTTCACAGAGGGTAGGATCGATGAATCAACGAGTTTTTGAAAATTCAAACTACAACTGTGTAAAAAATTATATATTTGATAAAAAATGCCCACATTCGCAAACGAAATAGGGGACATATGCTAGTTGTTTAATAAAATGGGTTTAGACAAGGTGAAATAATAATTAATTTTCATTATACCCTACAAAACTATATTGTCACTATACAGGCCACTGTTATGGACCAATCTTCACGAAATTTTGCATCTAGTATGGGTTCTCGCCAATGAAGACCCCTATTGTAAAGATCGGTTAATGTTTTGGTGATGAAATGGATCAAATACTTCATTTTTGTCCTTTTTTCTTGTCGCTCCAGAGGCCGCATTTATGGCCCGAACATCGCAAATTTTTACATGGAGAAGGGGATCGGGACATAGAATAATCATGCCTGTTTTGATATGGATTGGTCAATATTTAGCGGGTCAAATGGACCCTCACTTTTGTGTGAAAAATTACAAAATGTGTATTCTATGGAGTATATATTTGCCTCTGAGGGGCCTAGACCCGCGAAGTTGCTAGAATGTTCAAGAGGAGTGGTCGTATGTACTCAGATGTGGGAGTTACACTTAAATATTTACGGGTGCTTACGTACTGACACATTATTTAGTAACCCATTACCACACTTGAGGGCGATAATATAGAGCTGATCGCTTTAAAATTTTCTTGATAATAATTTTGGGATGAAGTGGACAGAAAACATAACTTTTTGTGTTATTTTTGAGTCGATCTATAGCCCACAATTGATAGCCCAGCATCACAACATAACCCACTGTAAAGACAATCTGGACAAGTACAGCCCTCGTCTACTGAATATTAGAATTATTTGTTGACATCTAGTCGGGTGCAAATTTCGCGAAATATTGTCCAAGCTCTAAATATAGAACCATAGAAAGTTAGATTTTCGTGGAAGTTGTGTAGGGTATCATATGGTCGGCCCCGTCAGACTATACTGCTCTGCTCACGGGTTTCAATTTATTGAATGAAAGTAAAAAATGTCGAAAATAGCATCAAATTTTCGAATAAGTTAGATTTGTTCGAATTGGTCATCTTTGGCACGAATTATGGCCTTCAAATACAAATGAAACCGTAACACGATGCCTGAATGTTGCTCTTCGGTATTTTGGCCCATTCCCGGCGAAGCGCTTTCTTTAGATGATCGACACTTTGGTATTTTTAGTGTCAACCTTGCTTTCCAAAATACTCCAGACACAATAGCCCAACGTTTAGGTATCCGGCCATTGGCCATTGGCCATTGTGCCCTGGAAATGAAGTGAGGGACCTCATTTTGTAACCATTCTTGGGTGGCGCATGCTGAGTGCGATGGTGATGAGTCCTGTTGGAATGTCCAAGGTCTGCTGCCAAAGTGTTTGCGTACCCAAGACTTTAATACAACTTCCATAATATTTTCGCGATATTATTCGGCATTCTGATGCCACGGTCGATTAATACGAGCGGAGAGCGACCATCGGTTGTTATGGCGGCCCACAACATCACCATGGCCTTCGCTTGAGTTCTGGTGGCCAATCGAAGGTGCACAGCTGACCTCTTTGGCAAGTAAACACGATCATTTTGTTCGTTTACAAACTGCTGGACAATGAATCTTTTCTCGTCGGAGAAAACCAAATTCGGCAGTTCACCACATTCGGCCAAGCTAAACAGCTCTGCTCTTTTAAGTCTTTTTAAATCATTCACCACACTATGGTACAGGGTGTTATGTCTTTGTGCATATGTTTGCAACAGGCAAAAGGAATCGAAAGAGACCCATGGTTCCTTTTGAGAATATGCATAGAATCACTTACTGAGTCGATTTACGCATGCCCGTCTGTCCGTTCATGTATTTTTGTGAACAATGTACAGTTGCATTTATTATTCCATTTGGATGAAATTTGGCACAGTTCACTTATTTGGCCCAAGGACGAACCCTATTATAATTGGAGAAAATCAGTTAAGATTTAGATATATCTCCCATATATAGTTTCGTCTGATTTGATGTATATGATGCACCAAACTCCCAATATTTTTCCGACATTTTGCACAGCGCACTGAACCAGGTCTATACTTATGTATGGGAAGTTTTATTGGAATCGGTTCAGATTTAGATGTAGCTTCCATATAAAGTTTGGTCCGATTGTTTGTGAATGATACACCAAACTCCCAATATTTGTCCGATTGAGATAAAATTTTGCACAGCGTACTGAATTAGGACCAGACTGATGACTGCGAAGTTTTGTTAACATTGGTTCAGATTTAGTTAAAGCTCTCGTATACAGATTTAGTTAAAGCTCTCGTCCGATTTTATGTGATTGATTTACCAAATTCCCAATATTTGTCCGATTGGGACAAAATTCTGCATAGTGAATGCAATTAAGGAAAAAATTAATTCTGATAAGGTGTGTTGAAATCGGTTCAGATTTTGATATAGGTCTTATATATATTTTCGTTCGATTTTATGTAAATGTTGCACCGAAGGGCGATTTACACGAAATTTGGCATAGGGTATTAAATTGAATATACAGTGCTAACAAAAAACAAATGGTGAATGCAACGGTTAAAATAAAATTTTACTCGATTTCATATAAATAGTTCACCAAAGAATCCAAGTCTGCCCCTTTGACATGCAATTTTTCATTGATTTCAGAATGGTATGTGTATGGTATTTTTTAATTGGTTCAAATATCTATCTATATAGCACATTTATTTTCGCCCGATTCCATCTCAATGGTCCTCCGAAGATTCTATGTCTGTTCTATCTACAGGATATTGTAGGTATTAACATCACTTGTATGTACCCAAGGTGGTGAAGGGTATCATACAGTCGGCCCCGTCCGACTTTTGAACTTTCTTTACTGGTTTCTTTCTGTTGCGGTGAAATTCTTGCAATTTTTGGAATTTCAATTTCTTACCCCTAGCTCATTTTTTAATATTTGCCGAATGGAATATTGCGATATGTTCACCTCACGAGCCATTTTCGGCCACTGCGACGCGGATTTTGATCAAGTCGTTTCCACTACTTCTGAACCATTTCTGCTGTGTTGCTGTTTTTTCTTCTTGGTTTTGTCCTCTTCCTTGACATCGAGCTACGCTACCAGTATCACGACAACGAGCGATGGTACGAGAAACAAAAAAATTATTCACATTTAAACGCTGGAGTACTTCAACGATATCCACTTGTGGTTTTCAAGCCAAATATAAAGAATTCACACTATGACACCTGAATTCCAGAATGATTTTTTTTTGGAAAATTCTGTCCAAAAGGCATTTGTACGCTTGTAAACAATATAATGTTCTGTCACTGGAATAATTTTAACATCTGTCAGACGAGTAGCTTAGAAATGACAGTAGTCTGAAGTTGGTTGCTGTTTTTTCATCTCACCCTGTTTATCTGTATATGAAAATTGGGTTCCAAAACATTGTTCACCTAATTCTAAGTTGTATCCCATCGTTCGAGCTATGCTGTAGCGTACCTATTATCGTCTGTTACATTTTCTTTAAGTCCGTTCAGATGAACATATAACATTCGTACATAATTTTGTCCGAGTTCATATCATGTACTCAATGGTATTGGCCACTTGGAATGAAGGCCTTTGAAATGATAAATGAATCTGAATTATTTTCTATACATTCCAAAGAGAAAAAACTCCTTAACTTTTTACCATTCTTTCATATTAGACCATCTACAATCATTTGTTAACGCATCACAAAATTTTGAAATAAATGGAATATTTTACATAAACCATTCAAAAATCATTAAGAATGTTTACAGCTTCAGTTAATATATCTTTCCGTAAATGATCTCGGTTACTGGATAATAGCCATGAGAGTGTGTGCGTCCTGTCTGGTATGTATTATCGCACAAAAAAATGTTTCGACGGATACACATTTAGCAAATGTCAGACGAAACTCTATCATATAACAGTTTCCTGTTGTTTATTTGCATGTGGGTGTTTGTGTGTGCGTGTGGTGGGCGTGGGTGTGGGTGTATTTTTAATGTTCTTGGTGGTCTTACATCAAAAATGTCATCCTGTCATCTCTATGGGAATAAATGTATTTAGCCTTGCTATTAGAAAGCAACATAAGCAAGTGTATACCCAAAGATTTTGGATTATGTTTACGCAGAGAAAGAGACAAAGGCAAACACACACACCCACACACCGAGTGACACATTCAAACATTCAGTGAATGATAATAATTTATCATTCGATATGTGACAGGCAACTTGTTGCTTAGTTACAATGACAGTTAAAATGTACTCCAGCCACAAAATGGATTTTTCTTTTTTTCATACAACAAAACAAACTTCCTTTGGTAGATTGCCATTCTTGGGAGAAACACTGAGAGAAAATTTTTGGGTAGCAGTGATCCGGCTTTTAGCCTACTTAAATATTTGCATATTTATTTATTTATCTTTTTCAAAACTCCTTGATTAAGCTTGTCATCTTCTCTTATAATTATAACTGCAAGAACATTTTAATTATGATCTGATAATAGAAATAATTTTCACCGTGGCCACAATGTATTTAACCAGACATTGATAAATGTCAAGTTGTAAATATGTTATGTCATAGCTGTGCAGTAGTCTAATGTAAACCTTGTTAACTAGCAACAGACTAAAGGACATCCGTCATTGTTAAAGGACATGTCAACAAGTTTTCAAATTTTATTGAAATCAAATATTCTAAATTAAAAAAAAAACTTTGGAAAGTTTTCATATTTTTTTTTATCTTTTGTATTGAGTTACATCAAAAGAAGTATAGATTAGATAGATATAAATCACGATATAAATTATGACAAATTGTTGAATTCATGTTCATGTTTAATTAATGTCATTGTGTTTATTGCTGGGGACATTTAACAATGAAAAAACAACTAAGTAAAACAATTTTATACAGGGACCGATAATTTTATTTTTATAAACTTTGCATTGATTCCTTATTAACGGACAATTTGTATACCCTTCAAGACACTGTGGTACAGGGTATTATGTCGTTATGCATATGTTTATACCAGGCAAAATGAATCGATGTAGAACCAGTAAGGAAAGTAGTAAAGCCGGACTAGGACGACTATATGATACCCTTCACAATTTGGGTATCCTAACAGACGTCGCCTTTTCGAAGGAACATTAACATGAAATTTCGTGCAAATCGAAAAATATATAGGGACTTTGGTCCATCTTTTACATTAAATCGGACGAAAATATATATGGAAGTTATATCTAAATCTGAACCGATTTTTACGAAACTTGACACACGTCATTCTAGACCTAATTCAATACGCTGTGCGAAATTTCGTGCAACTCGAAAGATATATAGGGACTTTGGTGCACATTTTACATTAAATCGGACGAAAATATATATATGCGAGTTATATCTAAATATGAACCGATTTTTACGAAACTTGACACACGTCATTCTAGACCTAATTCAATAAGCTGTGCGAAATTTCGTGCAATTCGAAAGATATATACGGATTTTTGTGCACCATTTACATTAAATCGGACGAACATATATGTGGGAGATAAATCTTAATCCGAACCGATTTTCGGGAAACTTAACACACATCATTTTAGTCCTAAATCATTGGTCTGTGGCAAATTTCGTGCAAATCGAAAGATATATAGGGAATTTAATGCATCATTTAACTCAAATCGGTCGAAAATATATATGGGAGCTATATCTAAATATTAACTGTTTTTCACGAAACTAACTATACACACATCATTCCAGACCTATTTCAATACGCTGTGCAAAATTTCGTGCAAATCGAAAGATATATAGGGACTTTAGTGCACCATTTATATTAAATCGGACGAAAATATATATGGGAGCTATATCTAAATCTGAACCAATATTTCTGTAGCAAATGTCATCCAAATCGGATCATAAATGCAACCTGTACTTTGTTCACAAAAATACATGGACGGACAGATGGACGGACATGCGTAAATCGACTCATAAAGTGATACTATGCATATTCTCAAAAGGAATCATGGTTCGGCCGCCGTGAATCAGGGTTTCTTGGGTTTGAAGAATGTTCGCATACCTCGTGAAAATATGCTCATTTTGCCTGGTACAAACATATGCACAAAGACATAATACCCTGTTCCTTTTTGAGAATATTCATATAATAGGTAAATAATGCACGAAACGCCCAATATTTGTCCGATTGGCACACAATTTTGCATAGCGAATGCATTGAGGTAAGAATGATATGTATTAAGGTTTGTTGAAATTGGTTTAGATTTAGATCCAGGTCTTATATATATTTTCGTCCGATTTTATGTAAATAATACACCGAATATCCTTTTTGTTCGACTTAGACGAAATTTGACAGAGTGTGTTAAATTTAGCGCAGAGTGATGTGTATTAAAGTTGCAAAAATCAATCCCATACCAATAACTGTTCACATTTTGGAGGTTAATTAAATTATCTACATCAATTCTTGATGTGCGGGAATAAAAATAAGTCAGCTCTGTAAGGTGACGACCCATCAATTTAATTTGTTGGGGGCGCCAACAAGCTCTGTGTTGAGCCGATGTATGAGTCAAGGTGCACAATGATATGTCTTCACTTGTTCATTTTTCGATGTTCAGTGCATCAGTCAGAATTAATCTCCTTGAATCATAAAATATTTTCTTTAGATTTGGCTCGTCTTCGAAACCCATTACGTATACGTATATAAAAGAAATTATTCGCCACATGAACGATCTTATTGGTGTAAAATATGGGCCAAAGGTCCCATACTTAGAGAAATGGATTTATGAAATAAATATCAGATATAAGGGCTTCGGGGACGCTAATTACGTATCAACAAGACAATGTAAACCAGTAAGGAAATTTCAAAAGTCGGACGGGGCCGATAATATGGTAACACTCACAACTTTGCGTACATAAATCCTAAAATGAAATCGGACGAAATTAACTGTATTAACGACATAGGTATTTGTACAAAATTAAAACAACTTATATACATAACATTCTGAAATCTATGAAAAATTGAGTGTCACTCATTTATAGGAGCTATATGTAAATCTGGACGGACTGGATCCACCAATTGGTTAACAGCAGCACAGTGCGCTTTTGTTTTTTGGTACACCATTTACACTAAATGGTACTAAAGAAAATATGTAAGCTATATTAAGATCTGAACCGATTTCGAACCTAACAAATCCATTCTATACTCGCTTTTAAATTTCGTGAATATAGAACAAAAAAATAAAACTCCTCGGTGCACCATTTACATAAAATCAGAAGAAAATATATACGGAAGCTATATCTAATGCCATAGACAGACGATAGCCTTAATTTGCATTAAAAAATCTTAATTTTAATTAAAAATTACCCCTGACAGACGAGACTTTCTGCATTTATGAATCAGTTTTATTGTTTCAAAACTATTGTTTGTCTGTGTGTAGGAAGAAAATATTGACATTTGTTTAGAATATTTTTTTAGGATTACATCTTTATGAAATTGATACATGACAGGAAGGAAAATAAAACAGCTCCAATTTGAAGGAATGTTGAATTTTGTCCTTATTTCTAATTTTTGTTTCCATAAACGTAAATAAATTTGACAATATTCAATTTATTTTCTACAGCATTGCCATACTGAAATTACTTAATTCATTATAAATTCAGTTTGATTTTGTGCATTAACAACACATACAAATGAGGATAATGTACAAGTTAATTTGAATTAATGCTGTAAATATAAGGCTATCGTCTCTCTAGGCTATAAATCTGAAATTATTTCAACAAAACTTCACGGAACTTACTACGCTGTGGAAAATTGTATCTCAACCGGATAAACATTGATAGTATGGTGATCCAATTAACATAAAATCGGACGATATATCTAAATCTGAACGGATGTTCTCACATTTTAATAGGACATTATTCCCTGAACTACAGATTGGTTAAGGCTTTAAAAATCAAATGAAAATACCACAACACTGTGGTATGGGGTATTGTCTTTGTACATATGTTTGTAACAGGCAAAAGGAATCAAGACCCATGAGCAAAGTACAGGTCGCATTTATCATCCGATCTAGATGAAATTTGGTACAGGTCATTTATTTGGCCCAAGGACTAACCCTATTGAAATTGGGAAAAATGGGTTCAGATTTATATAAAACTCCCATATATAGTTTCGACGCAATCGGCCAATACTGGTCCGATTGAGACAACATTTTGTACAGTGCCCTGAAGTAGTTTTAGATTGATGTATGCGAAGTTTTGTTGGAATCGGTGCACAGAATTGAGTCTAGAATGACATGCGCTATGATTTTTGAAAATTGGTTAAGATTTAGATATAACTCTCACATATATTTTCGTCCGATTTAATGTAAATGGTGCATCAACGTATCTATATTTCGTGAAAATGGTTTCAGATTTAGGTATATATTCCATATATATTTCCGCCCGTAGTAAATGATGAACCAAACAACTAATGTTTGCCCGATTTCACGAAATTTGGACAGCGCATCATGTTGAGGCTAGAATCAGGTTGTTGCGTTTTGTTCAGGGTGCGCAAAAATTCTCGCATTACGAAAGAATGCGATCACGCAATAACGATCGTTCGTTGCGGCGGTGGTTGAAATCATTTCTGATATTCATTCGCCAATGGCAAAGAATAATCGCAAATGTTCGCGAATGCACATTGTGTTTAGTTTATTGTGATACATGTAAAGAGAATAAAACGCTGTCGGTATTTTTTTATTTTATTTTTTTTCTGATACGTAGTAAAATTTGCAAAGTGACAAATATAGATAAAAAACGCTTATTTCATATAATAAAGATACAAATATTTCGTTATGCCTTTTGTGCCAAAGGAAACCTATCAGGATACATTAAAAGGTATTACGAATCCATGCATAACCAAAATTTTAATTTAATTAACGCATCTACTAGTGAAAAAAATCTAACCAATCGTCGTTCTAACCAGTTTAGTGCAAAATTAAATGAAAACAGTTTTTTAAAGTGTTGTGTTGGAATGGTGATTGTAAAAAAATATTCCATTCCGAATTTTCGACGACTATCTGTATTTTAAGCCAATAATTGAACTATAAGAAAATCAATTTAATTTACTTTGGAGTCTATGACAAGAAGAATTCTAGACATAATTTAGGCATATCGTACTAAATTATGTCTAGAATAATATGTGCAAAGTTTCGTGAAAATCGGTTCTGATTTTGATATAGCTCCCATACATAGTTTCGCTCGATGTTAGGTAAATAGTGCAATAAATATCCTGCAAATCTTTTGATTTGCCCGAATTTTGGCATATCGTACAAAATATGTCTTAAATAATGTGTGCTAGGTTTCATGAAAATCGGTTCAGATTTAGATATAGGTTCCCTATATACCTTCGTCTGATTTAAAGTAATTGGTGCACGAAAGTCCCTATATATCTTTCGATTTGCACGAATTTTGGTATAGCGTACTGAATTAAGTCTAGAATGATGTGTGCTAAGTTTCGTGAAAATCGGTACAGATTTACATACATACATACATACTCCTATATATATTTTCGTCCGATATTAAGTAAATTAAACTTCCATAGCTAGGCGAATTGACACAACGTTCTGGAGTTAATATAAATTTATTTCTGGCAAGTTTACTTTAAATCGGTTCAGATATAGATATAGCACTATTCATTTTAATTGTACCACAAGTTATCAATGGATGACTGATTGAGATTCAATTTTACCAAATAGCGTATGTCAAGTTTGCATTAAATCGACTTACAAAATTTAGCATAGGTAGCAGAATGACATGTGTAGGGATTTATTTTAGTCGGCTTAGATAACGATAAAGATCAGATATTTAAGTTCGTTCAATTTCGTCTCAATGTTCCTTCAAAAGGCGACGTCTTTTATGATACATATGTAGAATATACCAAAAGTGATGAAGGGTATTGGAATAAATATTCCAACAGTGATTCCGTGAACACTATAATATTATTAAATTGTTAAACATAGATTTATTGCAAATTCTTACAAAATCATAAAATTCATAAAATGCAAAATTTGTAAAACTTATCAATATTAGTCTACTGTTCGGAGAAGCCACAAAACGGAACATTACACCCTTTTATTACATTCATTAATAATTGCGGAATAATAGTTTGCTTATGATATTTAATTTGTATACCCTTCACCACACTGATTTTGAGGATTATTTTAAGATGTATTCCTATTTAAAGAATGTTACAATTTATCTAAAAGGTCTTGCTATAATCCGTAAGGTGTATACTTATACACAAAAATTAATGTTTGTATATATGTTAATTTTGCGGAGAAATTCGGGTAAAATTGGAGAATGACCCCAACAAGGAGCGTACCAACGCGGAAACCGGCCAGAGACCCATAAATTGTGGTGATACAAATGGAATGATAAATTTAATTGAACTGCATCTTTATTTTTTATAGGACACTTGCAAAATTATTTCACGATTAAATCTTTTCATAGTTCATACTCTCCTTGTTCCATTTCTGAACTGAGTGTCGGCCTTAATAAATGGGTTAGATTTGTAGTCAGAGTCTATTTACTTATTATTATCCCCACACCATGGTGTAAATACAAAACAATTCTTTAGAATATAAAAACGCCAACAACCGAATATTTAAAAAATGTTATCACTTATTTATTTCTGTCATTCCCCGAACTGATTAAATTTTCATCAAATCATTTCCCCGGGGCTTCTTATCTACATCATCATCATTATTTGCAGTTCTTTAAGGCACTCCGGTAATTTAAATTTCTGTTATTATGGTTTTATATCGCATCTACACATATTTATGTATGCCACTAATATGCAATGTTACACAATAACAACAACAAAAACAGAAACATGAATACTGTAATCGATTTATCCGTTAATTAAACGATTAATGACGCAATTGTTATTCATAATTTGTCATTCAATATAATTTACATTTTGATCAGAAAAAAATATACCATTGGCGGTGGTTTCCTAGCCAACGGCATTGCTGTGATGTGCTGCGCTGTTCTGTTCTGTGCCTTATTCCCTAAAGCGTACAACAACATGTAATTCTCCCTTGTAAGCCTTACCGAATACAGTCATTTCAGTTTTCAACAGCTATGTCTGGTGTATCGCGTACGTATGATGTGTATGCATGTGTGTGTGTGTGTGTCGCGCACAAAACCATAATAGAAGGAAGACATACTAAACATAATGGAAACCCCAATCACACCGCAAGCTTTATTAAGCGAATTATGATGCAAAAGCAGCCTGCCATTCCATTGTTGGGGTGCTCTTTGGGCCTGCACACGCACACAGTTACACACATCCATGAACAAACACACACCATGCATGATTTCTTTGGTTTCCCCCTTTAAATACCAGTCAGTCAGTCATGCAGACAGACAGTTAGTCAGTCATTCCAAACTCAACAACACATCATACTTGATCATGTGAAGACACCCATACACACACAAATATACGTGCTGTGATAAGTGTGAATTAGCCTCTTAACATGCTTTACACTTATAACTGATGTGTGTTGGGGGGAGGATATGGCCAAGGGAATGGTAATGGGAATTTCGTTGTTTCAATCTCTCAAAAATTAAATGACTTCTTTTTGACTGCCACATTGATGAATGATGATTTCGGCCATGGTTTGAGTGTTGCAGTGGCCAAAGGGGAAATGTGTATTCTCTTATTCAAATTTCAATTACAGATTCACACGCTTCAGAAATATTTCCTGCAACGGATGTTTAAGTATATTTAGAGTAATATTTAACATAAATTGAAAAGATATATGGGGTGATGTAGGGGATGATGATGAAAGATACCAAGCAAGGGCTCTCATTGGCTTTAACATGACAAAACCAAGGCTTATATTGGTCCCTCTTTCATCTCAATTGTGGACACTGACGTCGCCGCGGTATCAAGTGGGATAGCAACTTTCATCACCTCCACAATAAGAACTATAACAAAATATGTTGAGGCATGTTGAGACTATGAAAAAGCGACGAAAAAGAAAACCAAAGCCCCCAATGTTGACTACCAACGCAAACGTATAAAGGACCACGATCTGCGAATCTACACTTGGAATGTGCCCACGTTGTACAGAACAGGCGTAGTTTTCGCTTTGACGGGTGTACTCAAGAAGTACAAAGCTGATATTATTACCTTACAGGAACTGCGATGGAAAGGGGTTGGAAAGGGACTGGCGTAAGTAAATCAGATGATTACGCAGAGATTCACTTCAGTAGATGAGCAGTCTTATTTGTTGGAGTAGTCCATGTAACCTAGCCCATTTGGGCTAGGTTATCGTTTATGAATTCAATTGAATTGCGCCCATGCTTCGACGGAAGACAACGATGAACAGACCAAAGACATATATTATGAACGCCTAGGAAAAGCATATGACCGCTGCCCTGGTCATAACATTCAAATTCTGCTAGGAGATTTTAATGCAAAAATTGTCGGAAAATTCAGCCGAAATGAAGGAACACACGACTGACTTCGTGGATTTCTCCTGATCAAACCACGAAAAAAATTGATCATGTTGTGACAGATAGAAGACATTCATCCAGTGTTCGATCCGAGAAGCGAATATCAATCCGGACCATTACCTTGTGGCAGGCAAGGTTCGCACCCGCCTTAATGCTGCAGAAAAGGTGTGATCCACTGTAACACGTTGAAAATCTGCAAACACAACACAACCCACGGTAAGGAAATATGGGCAAGTAATTAGAATGGCTGTGCTGAATATTGGTAATAATCGGAAAATATGTCAGTATAAGGAAAAGGTGCTATTGACATCTAATCGGGCGATAGCGTACAACTATCACGAAATATTACCCAGGCTCGGAATAAAATTCCGCAGAAAGATAGAGTTCTGTGTTAGTTGTGTAGGGTATCGTATGGTCGGCCCCGTCCGACTATACTGCTCCGCTCACTGGTTATACCCTACACAACTATGTTGTCAGGGTATTATAGCTTTGTGCAGCCCCAAATGTTTGTAACGCCGCGAAATATTGGTCCTAGACCCACCCTTAAGTATACCGATCGTCATATCTCGACTAGCTGAGTCGATCTAGACATGTGTGTCCGTCCGTCCGTCCGTCTGTCCATTATAATTTGTAAACACGATACAGGCCACAGTTATGGACCAAACTTCACGAAATTTTGCATGTAGGATGGGTTCTGGCCAATGAAGACCCCTATTGTTTTTGGAAAAGATCGGTTAATATTTAGGAGATGAAATGGACCAAAAACATTATTTTTGTCGGTTTTTCTGGTCGCTCCAGAGGCCGCAATTATGGTCCAAACACCGCGAATTTTTGCATGGAGAAGGGGATCGGGCCAGAGAATAAGCATGCATGTTTTGATAAAGATCGGTCAATATTTAGCGGGTCAAATGGACCCTGACTTTTGTGTGAAAAATGACAAAATTTGTATTCTATGGCATATATATTTACTCCTGGAGGATGTAGACCCCAGGAGTTGATAGCATATCCAAGAGGAGTGGTTTTCCTTTAAATTGATACCAAATATAGTGATGTATCTACTCAGATGTGGGAGTTACAGTCAAATATTTACAGGTGCTTACGGATTCAGATATTATTTAGTAACCCATTACCACATTAGAGGGAGAAATATCGCGCTGATGGCTTTGAAATTTTTCATGAGGTTCAAGTTATGGTCAAATAACCTCATGGTGATGATCGTATAATAATTTCGGGATGAAGTGGACCGAAAACTTATTTTTTATTCGATCTATAAGCTACAATTATAGGCCGAACATCACAACACAACCCACGGTAAGAAAATATGGGCAAGTAATTAGAATGACTGTGCTGAATATTGGTAATAATCGGAAAATATGTCAGTATAATGAAAAGGTGCTGTTGACATCTAATCGGGCGAGAGCGTACAACTATCACGAAATATTACCCAGGCTCGGAATAAAAATCCGCAGAAAGATAGAGTTCTGTGTTAGTTGTGTAGGGTATCGCATGGTCGGCCCCGTCCGACTATACTGCTCCGCTCACTGGTTTTTAAATCGGTTTATGGAACAAATGTTCTGTCACAAGCCAGCAAAGCAAGTAAGATATGTTTAAAGGTTTGGGCGTGATTTGTTTCAAAAATATTGTTAAGTGGAATTAATTTTGTTTTTGCTTTGTGTCCTTAAACATTACAGAATTTATAAAATTTTATGTTTTGTATTATATTCTATAAATCCGAGATTCGTGTCAGAACCTAAAATGAACTTAAACCACTTTTAAAATAAACGACTCATAAAAACTTGTGGGGGACTGTTATAAGAGAACTATGTTACATCTTAATTAGAATTTCTATGCAAAATGTCGTCTCAATCGACATTGTTTTTTACCATTTTCCATATAGAACAAAAACAATTTTGATTTATTACAAAATTGGATTTACATACATACCATTCATACATTGTTAAACAATTGTTAATATAATTTAATTAATTTCTATTTCAAGTTTATTTTATAACTCTCTTTCTTAAATTTTTATTTGGCTAATATTGTATTTTATTGCCAAAACAATACCAATTAATTAATTTGAAAATTTCAAGTTCACTCGTTTGCCCACTGCGTTAATGCGTCGGTGTCTGATTGACATATCGTTGACATTTTTCGAGGTCACGGTGGTCTATTTCACAGATAATTACCATCGAAAATCATCTAATTAATCCAAATCAAAAGTTAATTTTGTGGTTGCGAACATTATCTTCGAACTCATCAACTCATTACATAACCGAGGATTGAAAGTTGTGTATGGCAGAGATATCTTAATGTTAGAGGTTAACGGGCTAATGAGTCGGTGTACTTATTGCGATGTGTGATTTAAGATAGCTAAGTGAAAGAGAATATTTCATGCTGGGCTTCATAGTAAGATGAATTTGAATTGTTTTATACTTTTTGTTTTAGAATTTGTGCACAGAAAGTGTGCAGGATTTCAGTTGTCGTGTTAGCAATGAATGTCATTATAATTCTGTTCAATGTCCTTCAGATTTAGATTTCCAACAAAATTTAGGTATTTTATCGATGTATATATATATATATATATATATGAAATGTGGGATCCTTAAGTATTAATCTCAGAAAGATGTCTCAATATCTTTGTATGGTCAACTTTCATCCTGATAGCAAGTTCCCTTGTGGATACGGCTGGATCCGCTTCCACTAGAGCCTTTAGGTCATCATTCTTCACAGACGCTTTGGGTCTTTCGCGCTTCTCATTTTGCAGTAAAAAATCGCCAGTTCGAAATTTTTCTAACCAACGCTGCACTTTCCGATCGTTAACAGTATTCTCCCCAAACGCTTGGTTTATATTGGGTGCAGCTTATGCATCACTATTACCAAGTTTGTAGTCATATAAGAAAATGACGCGAATGTCGGCAATCGGCAATAAACTCAAAAGAAATAACAGAGGAGAAGACCTTCGAGAAAACCTATTTTGGTGAAACGAGTCTCTGGCAATGGACAATACGACTATGACTGCCAAAGACAGAAGTATAACGAAAACATTTTGGTATATATATATATATATATAACCTTCTGGTACACATTTTTTAGTTGTTGTCAATATATACCTATTTTGAAGATATGTTCGATTTTCCAAAGAAATTTTTTTCTGTTCTTATATATATATATATATATTGCCTGCTATTCGAGTTATAATTATTTTCAAATTACTATACTATAAACTTCAAGGTACCGAAAATAAAGAGGAAGCTTTGTATGGGAGCTATGTATGTAACAACGTTACCTATAATTCGACGGGGCGGTCAGAAAAATTCAACTTCCCCACTTTTGCCAAATGTTGTGTACTGCCGTATTACCCAAATACGTCGAATCTATATGTTCAAACGAATAATACGAACCGCGAAACGAAATTGAAAATATATTAAATTAATCCAAATATTTTATGTTCACATTCGAAATTTCATATTTTCTGTATTTCGGTAACATACATATAAATACATGTGTTCTACTTTTGTGGTGAAAAACATCGAACGAACTAGTTGAATTTTATGGAAACAAGTTTTTTATTCACCAGATATGGAACATATTGAAAATGATAATATATACCGACAATTGTACCAATCGATTGTTGTAAGCCATAATCAATACAAATACAAATTTCAGGAATTTTTAATGAGATTTTTTCCTAAAACCTCAAAACTCAAAATCGTGGCCCGATATTAATAACGTATTGTAGATTACAACATGTGTATAAAATCCCAAAAATATCAATATTGATTAGGTCGTGAAGGAATTACCGAAAATTTGTTATCATTATATGAGGGGCTATGCCTAATTGAGGACCGATATAGCTCAATTCGGACCTAACATTTTCGTTTGTATAACAATGCATTAGCACATATTGCACAATGCATTGCGGTAGATATTTTTATAAAGAGCTAGGCCCTAATGCGGACTGATATAGTTCATTATATATATAGTTGGCTTTCTAGTTTTTTTTTATCTCGATCTAAATCGTCTTAACATTCCATACTTTGTAGGTTATAAACTGACAATTTCAAGTACGGAATATTCCCCCTTACTATGGGGGAATACGGCTGTATGCAGACAACACCAAAACGAGAAACAAATCAATTAACTATTTTAATATAAATCAGTAAGGAAAGTAGTGAAGTAGGACTGGGCCGACTATATGATACCCATCACCACTTTAGGTATATTATACATATGTATCCTAATTTCAAATTGCAAGAACATAAATATGTGATCTTTATCCATAAGTGAACCGACTAACATCAATCCATACACATGCCCTTCCTTAACCTATACAAAATTTCATTTCATTCCGACAGATTTAAAGTCTTTGGTGTAGAATGGTACTAATCGATTTAAAGCAAACTTATTACATGCTATTCGTTATGCCGCTCTGTTCAAAATTTAATCCCAGTCAGACTTATTTACATAGATGGCTTGTAACAGAACGATTGTTCCATAAGCCCAGCTTAAAAACGACTTCCAGGCGCGTCGTCCTTTTGCGCCGTTCTTCCACTTTGAAATACAATATTCAGCAATGTTGTCTTCCACTTGATATTTCCATCCACTTGTCTGAACCATCAGCTGGTGCGCTTTTTACACCGTGGCCTAGCAAACGTTGTCGCTGCAGCTCGATACGTTTGACTATGTCGATGTCGGAGAATTGATGGGACAGCTCATGGTTCTTTCGACGACGGTATTCACCGTCGATGCAGAACGGCCCACAGATTTTCCGGCGACTTTCTCTCAAACAATCCATGAGCTTCAGATCCGTACAACAGCACGGGTGGTATCAGCGTCTTGTAGAGTGCGAGTTTGGTCTGGCGAGAGGTGGCCTTGTTTTTGAATTGCTTACATACACCATAGTAGCATCTGTTGGTCAACACAATTCTCCTCAGAATTTCAAAACTGATATCATAAGTTTTATTTATGGCGGTACCAAGGTATACAAAATCTTTGACTACCTCGAAGTTGCAGTTTTCAAGTTCCACAGTTGGCCCGAGTCTACTGGACGTCGTGCGTGTTGATTCCTTCAGCTTGGTCTTCTCGCCATTTGCAGCCAGTCCCATTTTAGCAGGCTTCTTTCCAAATTGTTCAATGGTGGCTTTTACCGCTCTCAACGTTCGACCCATTATATCGATGCGTAGGCGAGTAACGTATGATATTTGTTGTACAGAGTGTCATTTCTGTTCACATTTGCATGTCCTTTTCCAGCAAGATGTTAAAAAGATCACAAAACAAACTGTCACCTCGTCTGAATCCTCGTTCGGTATTGAAGGGCTCCGAGAAGTCCTTTCCGACTTTAACTGCTGGCCTTGTGCCGGTTAAAATTATCCTGTATAGCCGTATAAATTCCGCAGAAATGTAAAACACAGACATAGCTTTAAACCCCTCTGAGCGGATTGGGCTGTCGAATGTTGCTTTATAGTCGACGAATAATTGGAATGTGTCGATGTATTTTCGTGGGTCTTTTCCAGGATTTTAACGCAGTGTGAAAAGCTGGTCTTTAGTGGTTTTGCCAGGTCTGAAACCGCATTGATAAGATCACATAATATCATTGGCCATTGGCTTCAGTCGTTTACACAGCACGAGACTAATTCCTCTATAGTTGGTACATACAGGATCAGGTTCCAATCGTTGAACATATGTTCCTCTAGCCAAATTGTTGGTGCACACTCCTGATCAGAGTCTGACCATCGGCACCTGCAGTTTTATTATTCTTCAGCCGATTAATTGTTATTCTGACCTCTTCTTGGTTAAGTGGTATACAATCTATACGGTCATCAATAATTGGCCATGGGGTATTTCTTCACCGTTATTATTTGATACCAGAGGCTTTGTAAAATTTTCCTTCAAGATCCTCAATAACTTCTTTCTTTTGAAAATACGTTTCTCCTCTCTCCTTCTCTCTCAGTTTATGTGTTGCTACGGTTTGCAGGGCAAACATGTTAGATCGCACCTTTGCTGTTACATTAAATGGAGTGCGAAACTTGTCTTCTCGGATCGATCGAACGCCTAAAGCACTGGATGAATGCGTCAAGTCAATCAACATCATACCGTTGTCGGATGTTTCTTCATGGAGGCTGAATTTCCCAACTGCGAGGCCAAAAATATGTTCCCATCCGATTTTTGCATTAAAATCTCCTAGCAGAATTTTAATGTCATGGCCAGAGAAGTGGTCATATTTTATTTCTAGGCGCTCGTAAGATATGTCTTTGGTCTGTTCAACTTTGTCTTCCGTCGGAGCATGGGCGCAAATAAGGCTGATGTAGAAGATCTGCGCTTTTATACGGATTATAGCAATTCACTCATATATTAACCATAAATCCGCAGCCAAATTCATGCCTAGTTTCAGTCCATCTATAATACAGAGCGTTATCATCTTATTTTCTGACGCCAGTCACTTTCCATGGCACTCTCTGTAAGGTAATAATATCGGCTTGGTACTTCCTGAGTACGACATTTTAAGCATAAAATTATGATACCCCGAAGTAAATCAGAAGCATTGCTCTTTGAACAAACCTCAAATAATTTCAATATTTTTATGTAACACACGCTTTCCAGCAAATATATAACTTTAGTAGAAAGATATTTCTACTGTAATACATCTAGTTCTTCATAATAATCCAACCCAATATTCAAGTGTCTCAGAAAAGTCGTAAACGAGAAAGATATGTGGTTAACTCGTTTCAAATTACAGAAACGAGCTGTTATGTTGGTTGGTTGGTATTACATGCGGTTTTAGACAATGTCAAATCACCTCAAATAGCTCAAATTACATGTCATAAACACAGCCAGCCCGTTAGTTACTCAAGGCGTAAAGAGTATGTCGTTCTGTATCTCTAGTGCCTACAGAAGGAAGCGTGCTAATTCTGTTATGAACAATGAAAATGTACATATCGCACAGCGGATCCCTCTGAAAACAAGAATTTACTGTATGCGCCTGTGGTTTGTATTTCAGGTATTTCATGTGACCGAAGTCGAATAATACCACATATATGGTTACTTGTGTTAAATCGTTAATCACATACAATTCTCTGTAATCTTCGTCTTGTGGTTTTCAAGAATATAAGGAAGCAAAAAATTATGAGTAGCGGTTAATAGATTTAGTAGGCAATTGTTGAGGAAGTAACACAAAGGAGGGTAGTAATAATAATAAATATATATGGCCAATATAGCTTAAAATTAACATCGTCTATAAATAATTTTCTAATGCTTGGGAGGAATAATGCCGCTTGAGACTTCACTACTCGCGACCTAAGGGAGATCCGACACAATAAACTGAGGTTGTATCTAATCGGCGGGAAGAGCATTTTATACCCTTCACCGCACTGTGTTACAGGGTATTATGTCTTTGTGCATATGTTTCTAACAGGCAAAAATAATCGAGATAGACTCATGGTTCCTTTTGAGAATATGCATAGAATCACTTTCTGTGTCGATTTATGCATGTCCGTCCGTCTGTCCGTCCATGTATTTTTGTGAACAAAGTACAGGTCGTATTTATGATCCGATTTGGATGAAATTTGGCATATGTCACTTATTTGGCCCAAGGACCCTATTGAAATTGGAGAAAATCGGTTCAGATTTAGATATAGCTCCCATATATAGTTTTGTCCGATTTAATGTAAATGGTGTACCAAAGTCCCTATATATTTTTCGATTTGCACGAAATTTGGTATAGCCTATTGAATTAGGTCTACAATGATGTGCGCCAAGTTTCGAGAAAATCGGTTCAGATTTAGATATAGCTCCCATATATAGTTTTGTCCCATTTTATGTAAATGGTGCTCCAATGTCCTTATATATCTTCTGATTTACACGAAATTTTGCATAGTGTACTGAATTGAGTCTAGAATGACGTATGCCAAGTTTCGAGAAAATCGGATCAGATTTTTATATAACTCCCATATATATTATCGTCCGATTTTATGTAAATAGTGCTCCAAAGTCCTCTTTCTATATATACTTTCGTCTGATTTTAAGTAAATGGTGCCTATAAAGGCCCATAGCTAGGCCGATTGACACAACGTACTTAAATTAATATAAATTAATTTTTGGCAAGTTCCCTTGAAATCGTATCAAATTTAGATATAACATAGTTGTCATATATATTTGCGACCTATTCATGTTTATTGCACACCAAATAATAAAAGGGTGCCTGATTGATATTACATTTAAAACAGAGACACATACCACATAGTGTGTGTAAGGTTTGCTTTAAATATATTTACAACATTTAAAATAGGTTGCAGAATGTGTTGGTATCGATGTTAGTCGGTTTACATATAGATAAAGATCGCACATTTAGTTCGTTTCTTAGAAAATACGACGTCTGTCAGGATACATATGTAGAATATACACAAATGGGTGAAGGGTATCATATAGTCGGCCCGGTCCGACTTTAATACTTTCCTTACTGGTTTATTATGTAGTAATCTTCGCTTCGACAGGTGTCTCTCACACTTCTTCATATAAGTCACCGATTCCTCATCTATCATCTTTCATCAAAATTGACTTAAACGTTGCCCACTGTTTATACACATCGGTTGAAATGTTGCGACACTTCAGATATTTTATTATTAAGTATATGTTTCCAACCAAGGCGACTAATATTATAGGCTATTTCCAAGTATGGTTAGAAACTTAGGCATGTCGAAAGTAATACCTGTAAACCTCTCTTTGAAACCTCTACACGTCTTTGCATTGATTTGCTTTATGTGACTAAGCTAGGCACAATGTGTGGTGTTCGCTTGGAGTTCTTAATATTGTCAACTTTATGTAACACTCTTTGTTTTGAATATATTTGACAGCAGTAACACCTTTCAACTCTCCAATACTTCTGTCATTTCTTAAAGGCATAATGGCGAAATAACCCAAATGACACTATGCCTACTTCCACGCAGAACATTTCCGTTTTTCGTATATGTTGCTGTCACTCAGACTGTCAGTTTAATGGACAGAAGTGCTGACATAAACATACACGGATTAATGAACACAGCAGAGCTTAATGATTTACTTAAATGTTTACAAAGTACACAATTCCAAAAAAATGTTATACCCATGCCCAAAACATAATATATAAAAAAGGCTCAGTAAACAAATACTCTTCAGCAAAAGAAATAATAAACCACTACAACATTCAATAGCTATAAACAATCTCAATAAAAACCATAAATTAATTTTAAATATAAAAATTAATTTATAAAATAGTAATGGTTTTAAATGCTATTGTAAATTACATACAAAAGAACATGATGAGGTTATTTACCCCGACGCTAAAATTATTTTTTCATTGTAAAAGGTAAATGTTATTTAGTTCCAATTATTTCGCATAAATGAGCTTAAATAGTAATGAACTCAGGTGAATGCTATAGACAGGCAAAAACGACTATTATACTGATTTTGACGTCTTCTATAGACGTTGAATAAATTATTTCTAAAAAATTAAAGCTTTAAAAATGCCACGCCTTGTATGGATCCTGAAAAAATATGTTTAATAAATCCGCACCTTGTATATATCTTGAAAAAATATTTTTAATAAATCCACACCTTGTATTTACTTACTTACTTAGCTGGCTTGTGACAGAACTTACGTTCCATAAGCCGAGTTTAAAAAAAGATTTCAGGGCGCGTCGGTCTTTTGTGCAGTTTTTCCAGTTTGAAAGATCATATTCGGGAATGTTGTCTTCAACTTGATCTTTCCATCTTATTCGTGACCTTCCCCTTCTTCGGCTCGCCTTTTTATGACTTTTGGGCTGGAGCATCTTCATACATTCTCACAACATGACCTAGCCAACGTAGTCGCTGCAGCTCAATACGTCTAACAATGCCGATGTCTGAGAATAGTTGGTACAGCTCATGGTTCATTCACCGTCAACGCAGAATTTGTCTCTCAAACACTCCAAGAGTTGCCTCATCTGCTTGCGTAAATACCCATGTTTCAGATCCATATACTAGCACCGGTGGTATTAGCGTCTTGGAGAGTGTGGGTTTGCTCTGGCAAGGGGTG
Source organism: Musca vetustissima (assembly GCF_032173495.1). NCBI lineage: Eukaryota > Metazoa > Arthropoda > Insecta > Diptera > Muscidae > Musca > Musca vetustissima. Next base: position 131,583 of record NW_026877042.1, on the reverse strand, counting down.
GCCTTGCTTTTGAGTTGCTCACTCAAAACTTCGAAACTTATGTCATTAGTTTTATTTATGACGTCAAAAATTTTATATAACTTGGTAGTATATAAAATCTTTGACTACCTCGATGCTGTATTCTCAAGTTCCACAGTAGGTCCGAGTTTGCTGGACTTCTTGCGCGTTGATACCATCAGATTGGTCTTTTCGCCGTTTACTGCCAGACCCACTTTGGCAGACTCCTTATCAATTTGTTCAAAGGTGGCTGTTACCGCTCTCAATGTTCGACCCATTATATAAAGATCGGCGTAGGCGAGTAACATATGCTGTTTGGTGTACAGAGTGCCATTCCCGTTCACCTTTGCCTCTCGTATGACCTTTTCCAGCAGGGAGAAAGGTCACACGACAAACTGTCACCCTGTCTGAATACTCGTTCGGTATAAAAGAGCTCCGAGAGGCCCTTTCCCACTTTAACTGCTGATCTTGTGCCAGTTAAAGTTATTCTGCATAGCCGAATTAATTTTGCAGGAATACCAAAAGCAGGCATGGCTTTAAACGTCCCTGAACTGACAGGGCTGTCGAGTGCGGCTTTATAGTCGACGAATAGGTGGAACGTGTCGATGTGATTTTCGTGGGTTTTTTCAGTATTTGGCAAAGAGTGAAAATCTGATCTATGGCGGATTTGCCAGGTCTGAAGTCGCATTGGTATGGTCCAATAATGTCTTTGACCCTTGGTTTCAGTCGCCCACACAGCACGCTGGATAGTACTTTATATGTACTGGGAAGGAGACTAATTCCTCTATAGTTGACACATATCGTCTTGTCTCCTTCTTTGTGCACGGGACACAGGATGCTTAGGTTTTAATCATTGGGCATGCATTCTTCTAGCCAAATTGTACTAATCAGCATCCTTACAAGCATCTGACTACCAGTCTTGAATAGTTCGGCTTGTAACCCATCGGCACCTGCCGCTTTATTATTCTTCAGCCGATTAATTGCTATTCTGACCTCATCTTGGCTAGGTGGTATACACTCTATACCGTCATCTGTTATTGGTTCTGGGGTATCTTCTTCGCCGCTACTATTTGACACTAGGAGATTTCAAAATGCTCCTTCCAGATCCTCAGCACGCTGTTTGTATCTGTCACCAGGATTCCTTCTTCATCTCTACAGGAGGATGTCCCTGCACCAAAGCCTTCGGTTTGGTGTTTTACTCGTTGGTAAAATTTTCGGACTTCATTCTGACTCCTGTACATCTCGATTTGCTCATGCTCGCGATTTCTTGTTCTTTCTTCTTTTTTATGAAAATACGTTTCTCCTCTCTCCTTTTCTCCCGATAATTCTCCATTGCATTGCGTGTTGCTACTGTCTGCAGGGTTGGCCTATACGCTGCGTTTTCACGACAGTAGCACTACGATACTCCTGATGGTTCCATGGGTTTCTTGATGGTGGTTTATTATACCCAAGTGTTGTCTTTGCTGCAGTTTGTTGGGAGTGGGCAATTCTTGTGCTTTTATACTATTATCGGGACAAGAAGTGCTTTCGTCAAACAGGTGAGTAAGTTGAGCGGAGTAGGCCTCTGCTACCTTTTGTGTTTGCTGCTTTTCGACGTCGAGTTTCCGTGTTACATTAGATCGCACCTTTGCTGCTACATTAAGACGGGTGCGAACCTTGGCTGCCACAAGGTAATGGTCCGAATCGATATTCGCTCCTCGTGTCGATCGAATGTCTAAAACACTAGATGAATGCCTGGACTGAATGCCTTCCGTCTATCACAAAATGGTCAATTTGATTTCTCGTTGATTGATCAAGAGAAATCTAGGTGACCTTGTGTCTATCGATATGCTTGAATCTGGTGCTTCTAACTGCCATGTTTTTTGCTGTCGCGAAGTTAATCAACATCATGCAGTTGTCCGATGATTCTTCATGGAGGCTGAATTTTCCAACGGAGGGGCCAAATATATTTCCCCATCCTATTTTTGTATTAAAATCTCGTAGCAGAATTTAAATGTCATGGTTAGGGCAGCGGTCATATGCTGTGACATGGGCGCAAATAATACTGATGTAGAAGAACTTCGCGTTTTAGGGATTATAGCACTTCTCTCATCTACTGGAGTGAATCTGGAGACGAGGTCTATTTTTCCTGTTAAACATAAATCCGTAGCCAATTTCATGTCTCATTTCATGGCAGATATAACACAGGGCGTAATCATCTGATTTTCTAACGCGAATTCCTTTCCATTTTCTGTAAGGCAATAATATCGACTTTGTGCTTCTTGAGTACATCGGTCAAAGCGAAAACTGCGCCTGTTCTATTCTGTGGATCTTGAAGAAATATTTTTAATAAATCCACGCCTTGTATGGATCTTGAAGAAATATTTTTAATAAATCCACGCCTTGTATGGATCTTGAAGAAATATTTTTAATAAATCCACGCCTTGTATGGATCTTGAAGAAATATTTTTAATAAATCCACGCCTTGTATGGATCTTGAAGAAATATTTTTAATAAATCCACGCCTTGTATGGATCTTGAAGAAATATTTTTAATAAATCCACGCCTTGTATGGATCTTGAAGAAATATTTTTAATAAATCCACGCCTTGTATGGATCTTGAAGAAATATTTTTAATAAATCCACGCCTTGTATGTATGGATCTTGAAGAAATATTTTTAATAAATCCACGCCTTGTATGGATCTTGAAGAAATATTTTTAATAAATCCACGCCTTGTATGGATCTTGAAGAAATATTTTTAATAAATCCACGCCTTGTATGGATCTTGAAGAAATATTTTTAATAAATCCACGCCTTGTATGGATCTTGAAGAAATATTTTTAATAAATCCACGCCTTGTATGGATCTTGAAGAAATATTTTTAATAAATCCACGCCTTGTATGGATCTTGAAGAAATATTTTTAATAAATCCACGCCTTGTATGGATCTTGAAGAAATATTTTTAATAAATCCACGCCTTGTATGGATCTTGAAGAAATATTTTTAATAAATCCAATATTTTTAATAAATCCACACCCTGTATGGATCTTGAAAAACATATTTTTAATAATTCCCGACATGTATGGATCTTGAAAATATATTTTTATTAAATCCACGACTTTTTTAGTCCATGATTATTTTCGAAGTCTAAGCATCTACTATAAGACACACTTATGATCCAATATCCATGATTAATCGTGTAGGGTTTCATATGTTCGGTTTATAAGAAACATCAACAATTTATTTAAAATATTTTGTTCGCATCAAAATACTTTTTTTCCAGGAAGTTCATATGGTCATATATAATTAAAATAAGTGGTATTCAAACAGAAGAAAACATTACCATAGCCAGTAGTTCAATGGCTACGCGCACTCACACATATATATATGTTGTTTGTGGACACACAAAATTCATTCACGACATGATGCCCTAGTATGGTGTAGTGGTAATGTTTAGTTTTGTCAAATAAACGTGGGCAAATAAAAACCAGAAACCATTTTTTTCGTTGCTGGTTTATGGCATAAAAACAAAAGAGAATATTTCCGACATTCCTAGCACAAAACAAGGGTAAACAACATCCGGCTATGATGACATTTTATTAACAGGATGTGTTATTTTTTTGTTGAATACGCTGACCCATAAGTGCATACACACATTTATACTAATACACTAAAACAATTTTGTGAATGTTAGGATATAGCTGTCAACTGAGTGTTGATTCATTTGTGTGTTCTGTTTCGTATATAATATAGACATCATGACATAAAGATCGCATGAATTTTTGGAAGATGTTAGTTATATTTCATCATGGTTGATATCTACATTTCGTGTCCGAACAACTCTCTTGTCTTATGTACTATGTAAAATACGAAAATCAGGCACTATTACTCGACATCGAAGGATGATTAGGTTTACAAAACTATTTCTCATTATAAAATGTACTTTTCGAAATTTTGCAAAAATCGCCCTACATGAACAAAAAAATCTTAAAGCTCGGACGGTGTACTCAAATGGGCTATATAAAAACGTAGAAAACGAAATGCCCATAACTGTGGAGCGTAGTTTCAAAATTCCCTAATTAATCAAATCGAAGATTTATAGGGACTTTGGTGCACCTTTTACATTAAATCGGACGAAAATATATATGAGAGCTATGTGTAAATCTGAACCGATTTTCACGAAACATGGCAGACATCACTCTAAGCTCAATTCAGTACGTTATGCCAAATTTCGTCCAAATCTAAAAATATACAATGACTTTAGTACGCCATTTACATTAAATCGGGCGAAAATATATATGGGAGCTACATCTTAATCTGGTCCGATTTTCACGAAACTTGGCAGACATCACTCTAGGCTCAATTCAGTACATTATGACAAATTTCGAGCAAATTGAAATATATATAGGGACTTTGATGCATCTTTTACATTCAATCGGACGAAAATATATATAAGAGCTATATCTAAATCTGAACCGATTTTCACGAAACATGGCAGACATCACTCCAGGTTCAATTTAGACCGTTATGTCAAATTTCGTGTAAATCGAAAAATATATAAGAACTTTGGTGCACCATATACATTTAATCGGACGAAAATATATATGGGAGCTATATCTAAATCTGTACCGATTTTCACGAGACTTACCACACACCATTCTAGGCTTAATTTAGTAGGCCGTACCAAATTTAGTGCAAATCGAAAGATATTTAGGGATATTGGTGCACCATTTACATAAAATCGTACGAAACTATATATGGGAGCTATATCTAAATCTATACCGATTTTCACGAGACTTACCACACATCATTCTAGGCTTAATTTAGTACGCCGTACCAAATTTAGTGCAAATCGAAAATATATAGCTATATCTAAATCTGAACCGATTTTTCCCAATTTCAACAGGGTTCATCCTTGGGCCAAATAAATGAGCTGTGGCAAATTTCATCCCATCCCAAGCATAAATGCGGCCTTTACTTTGTTTACAATTTAACATAGACAGACGGACGGACGGATATGCATAAATCGACTTATAAAGTGATTTGTGGTAAATTATGGTTCCATCACAATTCCTCTTTTCGGTTAATAAAATGTTTGCTGGGATGTCAATAGCTATTTTTAGCATATTATTTTTCGAACATTCTGAAAATTGTATCTAGACATGAATCTTTATTGGTGCCGATGTGTCTCGGATAACACCTGTTACATTCACTGCTTTGTCTCATATGGACTGTTTAGCGAGCCACCCACATAAATTGGCGTAGCTCAGAGATAGTATCTCGGCCTTGCAGTCGTAAGGACCAGAGTTCAAATCCGGTTAAAAGCAATCTATGTTTTTAAGTTTTTATTATTTTAATTATTTTTTTTTTTTTTGCTGTTATACCGTTAGCGGAGACTTTATATGTGTTAGTGAGAATGCATTCTAGCAGTGCACTCAAATGTGTTCTAAAACCTCATTAGCTGTTCTCTAATAGGCTCTTTGCTTAGTGGTGAACAATACCTAGCTTTGAGTTTTGATGGTTTCATTATGCTCTTACAAAATCTCATCTTTCTTTCCGTCGCTGGCTTTTAAAAGAAACCACACGTCCAACAACAGCAAATATTGATTTTCAATTTACCAAAAAATTCGAAATTGAAAATAAGTGACCGTATAAAAGAGTGGATTCTATCCAAAGTAATAAAAAAACATCGTTAAATTAAATCTGTTAATCACAAAATAAAAGAAGATTTTATTTTAAAAGCAAACTAATATTCGTTTAATTTTGTGGAAATTTTTGCCAATTCCCAAAAAAAGTCATCAATCAAAAAACGCTGACATCTAAGTAAATTTACAAATTTTTACAACAACATTTTTCGAAAAGCAATTAAATTTCCAAGACGATTTCAATTAATTCCACCTTTACGGCAACATTATTGTTGACCGTAGGTGAGGAAAACGTTTTACGTGGAAACAAAAAAAATCCCATTGGGATTTTAAAAAAATCACTGATTGGACCCTTTATGAATTTTGTCCTCCATCATTAATTTACTGGCACCAAATTTTCCTTGGCATATTACCACCACTATCCGAATAAAATATCTTGATGCTATTGGTACAAATTAAAATTCCTCAGCAACATTTCTAACAAAATCTGCCACTGTGCGAGACCGCACGTGTCAAGCCAGACACGCACCAGACAATTTGATCTACGATAGTCGAATTTACTACGTGCTACAAATAGAATTGCAAAATATATATGCGTCTCGCCTGCACATTGCACAACACGTAGATCAGCATTGGAAAGGCAGAGCACAGCGATCGTGGGCAAAAGTATTGATTAAGAAGCAGGCTACACAACAGTTCAGTAGCCTAGACGGCAAAAAGGCACTGCTACCAACCATAAGGTCGTTTCCCTTTGCTTGTTACAAACATATGCACAAAAAACATAATACCCTGTACCACAGTTTGGTTAAGGGTATAATAATTTAGCCTTCCTGAGCGCTTTGGTGATGTAGGGGATGAGAGATACCAAGCAACAGCTCTGATTGGCTTATCATGGTCCCCGCGGTATCACGTGGAGTAGCTACTTTCATAATCCGCTGAAATAATGAGCTGCTATGTGCCCGAGTTCGCCCATAATTATGAAAAAATGTGTTGGCTCGTCGAGTTAACTGCCCACGCCGGGAAAGCGCTTCCTACTATAAAAAAAAACATCGAAAAAGAAAACGTCCACGGAATGAACCATGAGATATATATCTATTCCCGGACAACGACATGGCCAGACGTATCGAGCTGCAGTGACTACGTTTCAAATTGTAGGAGCTGCACACAATAACGATGCGCCTGGAAATCTTTTTTAAGCTTAGTTTATGGAACAAAACTTGTGTCACAAACCAGCTTAGAATGTAAATCCAGCCCGTCTGGTCCATATTAATTCCAGTTTGATGGAAAATACATATTGTCTTGCTTTTTATAATACCATTCCCAGTTATAATTTGTAATTCCGTATATAAAAACTGTATATAAATTGTTAAAAATTAAAAGTAATTTACATTAAGAAAAAACTTAAAATAACGATTTAAACATGTGAATTCTGACGCCCGATTCGGGGAAAACTATATATTCTACGAAAAAAAGTTTTTCTTAGAAAGTGATTATAAAGGCGTGAAAACATATATTACATAAAATTGTTTTCAAGTTTACACATTTAATTTTAATAAGTCACCTATAATTTTATTTAAATACATTCAATTTTAAGATCCCATCTTCAACTCCTCACCATTTGAGGTACCTTTATAATTTCCTATTGACCTGCCTTATCACACACAATGTTGGCCATCGTGCAATACTTCAGGATTGTAGATTCAATCATTTTGTCTGGCCGTTATTTACCAGTCAGTCATAAAAACCCGTAGTCGTAAATAAATATTTAATATTACAAAGCTATAATGTCAATTTTCATTAGTAACAAAACTGACTACGAGTGATAAAATTTAAATTTCTTCAATGAAATTTTGATTTTTACTATGAATTCGAGAACATTTCATATTAAATTTGATTCTAATTTAAACCCGCATCGAATACAGAGACCGAACCCATATCAACCCTAATAGAAGGTACAATGTGACCTTCAGTTATTTCTCTCTAATACATGTATCAATATTTCACTAAATATATTTTAGATATGTTTGTGTAACAAAATAAAAATTGATTATATATATTGTGTATGTACATATGTATGCTTGTACGATTGTATGTTTGTATGTAGGTTTATAGTAAATTGACACATTCTCATAAATGTAGAATATGTGGGTTGAATAAATTGATAGACGACAGATTTTTGCTTTTGCATGAGTTACATAATACATATTGTGAAGAAATAAGTCGAAGGTCATATCATGTATGACATTTCTATGGAGGAAGGGGAAATGTGTTTCAATCTTCATCTTTGGTTTGTACTTTTCATACTGATTAGCATTGTAACTTTCAAATATTCGTATGGAAATGAAATATGGCCACTATACAGGCTTCTGTCAAATATTACTGATATGGGTAATATTTGTTAAAATTCGGCAGTGTCATATTAATGCGTGTGTATGATATATAATTTACAAATATGTATTTAATTCCGGCTTTTTGCCACATGGTTAAATTCACATATCAATTATCACTCTACCATTTATCACACAAGTCTTTTATATGACTTTAATCGACGACAGGGCAATACTACGTAAGGCTGGATTTTTCAATTCATACTAAATTCGACTAAAAATACTAGATATTTTCATCAAAATACATTTTATACGAAGGCTATCTCAAAACATGGACCTACACTATTTCAAGAATACACCTTTATAATTTCAAGCGAAAATCTCAACAACTCTTGAAAATATAGCCGATTTATTGTGTCAGCATCAAACGAGTAGAAGTGTTTCTTAAGCGCGTTTTTCCCGTTTCCCGCCATTTTTACAAATGGGGGGCATGATAACTCAAAAACTAATGATCCACTCCATTCCTAATTGTAAAATGTTATTCTGTACGTATAAAGCTATCTATGAACTAGGATAAATGCAATCGGTCAAAATATTCCTTATCTTCTATCTCGGTTTTCGGATTACCGAAAATATGACGATATATAAAAACGTGGACTTAGATATTCCATTTTCAATACAAATGCTATAGAAACAGGACTATATGTGCAAAATGTCAATGGTATATTTAAATAATCCCGAAGAGAATAGATTCTGTTAGGTGACCTTTACAACGACATTCTTACCTGTTCACCTAGACATAGTGCTTACGATCGTTAGATATTCGAGTCAGTGCCCTGAACTTAACCCATAATGTTTGGCCACTTCCCAACTACGGTGAACTCCATAAACCCACTAAGGTTTGCAGTCAGGATACCAAATGTATTCGAACATAGCCTTACTGGTATGCAATTATAAACATCAAATCCTCTATTAAATCTCAGAATTGCGAAGTATTTTAAACTACTCTAAAGAAGGTGATGAAATTCCCACCTTAAGTATATCTCGAAAACTCATCAGAAGACCCAATCAGTGGTGGCCATACTCGATACGCTGATGGGGGCCAGCGGAGCCTCAACTATGAACATTTATTCAAAGACCTAAGTTCAGTCAAAACCATCGACGTGATCTATGAATTAACAGAGAACTTTGACACTATAAATTTCTGTTAAGACAACCACGACCCAGACTTCTTGCGGAAAACCAACAAAGTCGAAGAAACCCCAACAAAGGCAGTATTAAACGCAAAACAGGCCAAACGACGACGGCAGTGCCAGCTTTTTAAGGCAGCCTGTGAAAAGTTCGAGGTCTTTGTAGGAATCTCGAAGTTGTCAACGGCGTCACATCCTGTACAGCAAACTACATGTTTATGCCTAAGGAGGCCCCGTCGTGCATTACAAAGGGAGGACGTAAGACTACCGATGCAGGTCGTCCCCACCGGGTTTATAGATAAAAACCTGTAAGGGAGGTAGTAAAGTTGGACTGGGCTTACTACATGATACCCTTCATCTCTATAGGTATATTCTACAGACGTCGCCTTTTCCAAGGACCATTGACATGACATTGAACGAACCAACACATATGATTTTTTATCTATAAGTAAAACGACTAATATAAAGGCAAAACATGCCTTTCTGCAACCTATTATAAATTCTCTTAATTCGGGCAGATTTAGAGAAGTTTGCGTACAATGGGATACATTTCTGTAAACCGATTCAAAGCACTGTTCAACATTTAATCTCAATCCGACATATGGAAGCTATGTCTGCGTAGATTGTGCATCTGCAAGTCTAAACTTTGATACTTTGTGCAAAATTTTGTATGAATCGGACAAACATTAGGAGATTGGTGCACAATTTACATAAAAGGAGAAGAACAAATATATAGAAGATGTATCTAAATCTGAACCGACTTTTAAAAAAATTTGCATTCTCTCTTAATTTTGTACGTGCCAAATTTCTATACATATATAAGTCCATGAAACTTAATACATATCATTCTAGACTTAATTCAGGGAGCTATATCTAAATCTAAACCGATTTTCACGGAACTTAGAACACATCATCTAGACTTAATTCAGTGCGCTTTGCCAAATTTCGTGCAAATCGTAAAATACATATGTACTTTGGTGCACAATTGACACCAAATCGGACGAAAATATTGTTGTCCCATAAGTGTATTCCCTGTTTGCATATCCCATATTGATCAAATACCTATGTACCGTTGTCTTGGGAATATTAGTGTCATCCACTATGTCGCGGATCTTCAGCCATCACAGTCTTTATAAGGTCCGCATCCGTCGTTACTGGGCGGCCGCTGTGGTCTTCATCTTGCAAATAAAAATTGCCGGCTCTAAATGTCTTAAACCAATTGCGGACGGTCCTAATGGTCATAGTACCACTCCCGTAAACGGTTCAAATCTCATCTGTAGTGTCCTTTGAACTATTGACTTTTTTAAAGCAATGAAGCATAAAATGCCGTAAATGCTGAACGGGGCAGAAAAAAATATTAAAACATACTTTGAAAGAGCTCTGGGACGACTGAAACCGACGCCATAAACGGATAAGAGATATATAGATTATCTATATATATAAAAGAGCTTAGTGTTAAGTGAGTGACTGACAGATCATCGCCCAGACGAAACGACTAAAGCTAGAATCTTGAAATTTGGAGTGAGGGTTGCTGTTGGTGTGTAGGCGTGAGATAAGGCTGGGTTTTTGGAAATTCGAACTAGAAGGGTACGAAAAGTACTAAAATGTCCCAAATATGGTACCCTTTGTATTAGGCGAACGGGAAGAGCTAGAATTCTGAAATTTGGAATGTGGGTCACTGATGAAAAGTTAGAAAGCTGTACAAAAGGGTTTTTGGAAATTCGACTTATAAGTGTACTAAAAGTACTAAAAATTACTAAATTTAGTTCTAATTGTATATATTTTGAACATATTGAACCTATATAGCTAGAATATTGAAATTTTATATGGAATACATGTTGGGAAGTGGTGTTGATGTATGGAAATGCTTAAAGAAATTCGTACTTATGTGTATAAAAAGTTAAAAATGGTACTAAATTTGGTACTATTTGCATTTAGTTGAGTGTATAGAGATGGAATCCGGAAAATCAGAATCAGGACTACTATTGGAGCACGAGATTGAAGTAGCTTTAAAAAATCGTACTTATGTGTATAAAAAGTACAAAATGGTACTAAATTTGGTACTATTTGCATTTAGTTGAGTGTATAGAGATGGAATCCGGAAAATCGGAATCAGGGTAGTCCTGGTATTGTCAGGGTATTGGAGCACAAGATTGAAGCAGCTTTAAAAAATCGTACTTATGTGTACGAAAAGTACTAAATAGTACTAAATTTGGTGCACGTTGGATTTAGGTGAACAGATAGAGCTGGAGTCTTTAAATTGTGAAAAAAATGAATGTTGAATGTAGGATTGAGGTAGTTACTTATTGGTACGAAAATTTAGTACAATTTGGATTTTGCTTAAACGAATGAGCTTAAACCTTGAAATTTGGAATTCTGATTACTGTTGAAGATTGAGCTATAGGGACATCTTTGGAAATTCGTATTTGTGTGTACGAAAAGTACTAAATGGCATTAGATATGGTACAATTTGGATTTGGGTGAACGGAGAGAGCTGGAAACCTAAAATTTGGAATAATTGTTGCTTTTAGAATATAGAATTAAGACATGGAAGCATAGTACTTATGTGTACTAAATGGTACTATATTTGGTACAACTTGATTAAGTGTGAATGGATAGAGTTGGACTCCATAATTTTGGAATTAAAATGAAATTTTAAATTTTAAATTTGGAATGCAAATCACAGGATTAAGGTAGTATTGAAATTTCGCACTTTTGGTATTAAATAGAGTACAATCCGTTTTGTGTGAGCTGGAATCCTAAAATTTGGAATCAAAATTAAGGGTGGAGTGTAGGATTGAGATATCGAGGTAGTTTAGAAAATGCATGATTATGTGTACTAAATGGTACTAAGTTTAGTACAATTTGGATTTAAATGAAAGGATTGAGATAGACATAGAAATAGAAAACTTATATTTGAAAATAATCCTGAAATTTATGATGATTAAAATTACTGTTGGAGTGTGGAATTGAGGAAGTTTTATAAAATCGTACTTACCTCTACGAAAAGTAATAAAAATGGTACTAAATTTGGTTTTTGGTGAACGGATAGAGCTGGAATCCTTAAATGTGGACTAAAGTTTATTATTGGAGAACATGACTGGGGTAGTTTTGGAAATTCGTACTTAAGTGTACGAAAAGCACAAAATTTGGTACAATTCGAACTTAGGTGAACTGGTAGGTTTGGAATGCCGAATGTTGCAACTTAGGTTACTGTGGGAGTGTAGATTTGATTTTGTTTGGAATATGGGTACGAAAAGTACAGAATGGTACCAAATCTGGTACAATTTGGTTTTTGGTGAACAGACAGATCTGGAATTCTTTAAATTTTGTCTTACGATTACTATTTGAAATCAGTATTGAGGTATGTTTGGAAATTCGTACTTATGAGTACGAAAAGTACTAAATTTGGACTTTGGTGGGATTAAGATTACTGTTGGAGAGTAAGATTGATGTAGTTTTAGAAATTCTTACGTATGACTATGATGGTACTAAATTTGGAACAATTTGGATTTGGTTGGGTCCTGAGATTTGTAATTTAGAATACTGTTAAAGTGTAGTATTTAGGTATGGAGATAACTTTGGAAACTCGAATTGATGTGTAGGAATAGTAAATAGAATAGCAAATGCACTAAATTTCGATTTTGGCAACGGAGAGAGTTGGAAACCTAAAGTTTGTAATGTGGGTCACTGACGGAGAGTTAGAAAGAAGTACCAAAGGGGTTTTTATACTAACTAGTACTAAATTTAGTGGTGGTGGTATGGAAGTAGTCTTGAAAATGTGTAATTATGTGTTCGAAAAGTACCATGGATAAACCTTATTGAAATTGGGAAAAATCGGTTCAGATTTAGATATAGTTCCCATATATATTTTAATCCGATTTTAGGTAAATAGTGCACCAAACTCCCTATATATCCTTCGATTTACACGAAATTAGGCACAGCAAGCTGAATTAAGTCTAGAACGATGTGTGTTAAACATCATGAAAATCGGTTCCGATTTAGATATAGCTCCCATATATAACTTCGTCCGATTTAATGTAAATGGTGTACCAAAGTCCCTATATATATTTCGACTTGCACGAAATTTTGCATGGGGTACTTTTCTAATTTCCTTACTGGATTTAATCTCTTTAATGGAAGTAAGAACTATTTCAGAAAATAGTGCTTATGTGTATGAAGAGTACTAGATCGCAAACTATATTACAACAAATTTGCAGTATTCACGATTCCATATGAAATATTTTTTGTATTACCTCTCCGCATACGAAGTAGCGGGCACTTTGCTAGTAGATTATATAAACATAGCCAGTCAGACTCATTCATGGCGTGGCGCCGAAGAAACTTATGGGACACCCTAATATATGGGAGCTATATCTAAATCTGAACCCCTTTTTCCCAATTGCAATAGGGTTCGTCATTAGGCCGAATAAATGAGCTAAGTAAAATATCATCCAATTCGAATCGTAAATGCTACATGTGGTTTGTTTACAATTCAACATCAACTGACGGTCGCACATAAATCAACTAAGGCTGACGTCAGAGTGCGCGCGAGAAGCGATGCTATGATATGCCGCTAGACGACGCTATAAACCTCTGCGTGTGTTTTCTTATGGCATAGCGCAAAAGCTGACAGAGTGGGTGCTACGCTACAAGCGAGACAAAGCGAGTGCAAGCGATAAAGCGTGTTGTGCAATGGTTTATAGCAAGAGCTCGCTTTGGCTCTGTTTGAGTTTCTTTGTTTATTATTTTAATTTTGTATCTTATCGAATTTTAATGGCATAGATCAATCTGTCGGGATTTTTTTGGACTCAATTCCAAATTTAATTAAATAATAATAAAATAATTAGGAAAAAATAAGGAAAATCGATCCAGAAATATTTGTTAATTTCATGAGTTTTCTTTTAAAAATTACTTTGAAAATATTTTGCTATATGAAAAATTCTTCCTCTTAAACCTTCTTGAGTCAATAAACACCAGTTTACAACAGAAATAGGCGATGTAAACCAACAAAACGCTTTGCTCTCTATAGCACTCACTCTGACATACTATAACATTGAGGTAGCATGAACTATTATAGTAGTATCGCATCGCTTCTCGCTTGCACTCTGACGTCAGCCTAAGAAAGTGATTCTATGCACATTCTCAAAAGGAACCATGTGCCTATCTCGATTCCTTTTGACTGTTGCAAACATATGCACAAACACAAACACACTGCAGCATAGTGTGGTGAAGGGTATAAATACTAAGAGTATTAACATTTTTTGCAAAATTCTTAAGCACACTCTCTTAAATACAGGGATCTCTATGATGTGAACAGAAATATGAAATATCTCTGATCTGGTGGTCTGATGGTTATTTGGTTACAGTTCAAGGAAATAAAGATGCAAAAATGCATATGAAGTCGATATAGCAGGATGTGTTATACAAAAAGATGTTTCATTCGAGTTAATTGAATCTTAATTTGAAATTTCCCAAATTCAAATATTCCCTTCCAGAAAGTCTGAAATTTAACATCGAAATCCTTCAATTTAATCCTTTCAAATGCCATCACAACAATTTACAAATTAAATACCTCGCATAGTCATAGAGAATATGTACCAAAGATTGATGCTCTTCTTTTTTCAAAGTTAATTGGCTATAGTCAATGACTAAGGTGACACCTGAATTGTAACCATATCCCAATATCCTTTAACGGTTATCTTTCGTCGTCATCTGCAGCAACATCTGTGCATCAGATTATAACACTGATTGCCCGGTATCGAAAAAAGTCATTTAATCATCACATTATTCAGAATGAAAACCCCCTGTCATGGTCCAGCATGCTTCAATACATAGAAATCCGACAGTATGGGTTTCTCGATGTGAATGTTGTTCATATTCTTCCCAACAAACACTGCTTCTTCTGCTTGTATCGAAGACATACAAAGTCCAATGCCATGAAGAACAAATCATTCATGTTGGACGTGACTTCAAATTATTGCTCTAAACGACTGGTGGTAGTTGTGTAGTCAACAGACAGACGTTTGGTTTCCCAATTTGCCGCACATGCAACTTGTGCATCCGGCTGGTGTGCGGTGAATACGGATACTTACCCTTTTGACTAGATGCTTATAACTACATGGCTGCACTGTTATTTCCTCGTACAAATCAAAGACTTACTTGTTGGTTACTTTTCAATGACGATACATAAGAGGGATCGTCGGGATAATAACTACAGCAACGACAACAACACGAAGTAACATAAGATGCCAAACAAACATGCGGTTTCGTATAGTATTCCAAAACATGCAACAGCATATCCTGTTTTTTGCCATTGGCACAATGTCATAGACCGACATTTGGTAAGACTGTACGTGTGTTTGTGTCCGTGCATCCGACGCAATTCTACCAATGTAATAAATTCTAGTCAACCCCAGCAGGATGTTGAATTCTAACAATGTTTGTTCGAAACGACATTCCAACGAACGAAATAGAAGACAGAATAATTGTGGCAAACCCATCCTCCATACATGCTCCTGAGTGCCGATGTTTGCAAGATGCAACTGGTGTCCATGTTAACTCGCCTTAGCAATCGAAGAAGGCAACGTAGAGAGGAGTCTATCAAGAAAGACCAGACATAATTATTAGGAAATCCCTCCCTTTGAATCTGATTTATAGCCAAAATCTGAACATTTTATATTGACTAATGTTTCTTCTTTGTCTTTCTGATTTGGGGGAGTGGAGTTGGTTTTTTTGAAGAGGTCATTTTGATGTATGATTTATTGTAGCAATGCAAAACTTTGATGTACAAGCATGCTACAAAGAAAACAATGTATGAAAAAGATGGAGATGAACAAATCTACCATGTTGAACAAAAAGAAAACGGCTGAGGCGAATTTTTTATACTCTTCAACAGTGTGGAACATTATTTGGGTATTATGGCATTGTAAATTATTTGCTAGTAATTTGAATGTGGACTGAGAATAGAACTTCAAAGTACCGCAAATTTAGGTGGAAAATTGCTATAAAAAACATGGACCAAATCTTGAAATTTTCAGGGTATATACACTTTGATACGTCTAAGGAGGTGCGTCATCGAGATATTGGTTTTAGATCCATGTTTCATTGGACCAAATCTAATGCAGACAATTTGAAATCGATTTACAAATGTCCTTCCGTCTGGCCGGGTGCTATCCTACGAAACTTTTTCTTGTAAGAAAGACTTCGAAACTTTCAAGGATTATCAATGATTGGAACCTCAGAATTCTGTGTCCCGTGCACAAAAAAGGAGACAAGATGATATGTGTCAACTGTAGAGGAATAAGTATCAATTACATTATTGGACCATATCAATGCGGCATCAGGTCAGGCAAATCCACCATTGACCAGGTTTTCACTGTGCGCCAAATCCTGGAAAAGATCCACAAAAAACTCATCGACACATTCCACCTCAGAGGTATTGAACACTAGAACGCCGAAGGCGGTCATTTTGATCGCTTTCCAATTTCAAGTACAAAAGCAACTGTGCATTTAATGACACTTTTTTTAATTTGGTGAATTTTTTATAATAAACGTAACTCTATGAGGTACAAAAAGTCACCAAATTTAAAAAAAACGTCATTAAATGCACAGTGGTCAAAATGACTGCCTTCGGCAATTTAGTGTTAAAGCAATGATGTCTTTAGCATTCCTGCAGAATTAATACGGATATACACAATAAATTTAAGTGACACAGCAAATAACTTAAATTAAGTGGTCAGCAAATAAAGTTGGAGAGGACTTCTCAGAGCCCTTCACTACCGAACGAGAATACAGACTAGGTGACAGTTTGTCGTGTGATCTTTTTAACATCCTGCTGGAAAATGTCATACGAGAGGCAAAGGTGAACAGAAATGACACTCTATACACCAAACAACATATGTTACTCGCATACGCCGATGACATCGACACAATGGGTCGAACATTTCGAGCGGTAACAGAACAAATTGAGAAGGTGTCTGGCAGTAAATGGCGAGAGGACAAAGCTGATGGTATCAACGCTCAAGAGGTCTTGTAGACTCGGTAGTCAAAGATTTTATATATCTCGGTACCGCCATAAATAAAACTAATGACATATGTTTTGAAATTCGGAGAAGGATAATGTTGGCCAACATATGCTACTATGGTCTAAATAAGTACTAGAACAAGGCCTTCTTCCGCCTGACCAAACTCACACTCTACAAAACGCTGATACTACCAGTGCTGTTACATCGATCCGAAACTTGGGTACTTGCGCAAGCAGATGATGCAGCTCCTGGAGTGTTTGAGAGAAAAATGCTCCGGGAAATCTATGAGCCGTTCTGCATCGACGGTGAATATCGCAGTCGAATGAAATTGCAAGTTGTATTATTTATTGTCGAACATCGAAATTGTTAGTCTTATAGAGCTGCACGACTACGTTGGAAGGGGAAGGAAAGATGGAAAGAGCAAGTGGAAGACATCATTTCGGAACATGTTATTTCAAATAGGATCAACTGCGCACAAGACCGAGGTGCCTTGAAATATTTCTAGAGCTCCGCTTATGGAGCAAATGTTCTGTCACAATAGATCTGCACTGTTTTTGTTCAGAAATGAACATGCCACTTCAATCCAAAAAAATGTTTCCTTAATCTCAATACACTAATCTTCAAATCGAATTTGCTATCCAAATATAATTGTTTGCATTTTTAAAATAATTCCTTTAAATAATATGCATAATTGATTACCTCCAGTATTCAAAATTTGGGCTAGACGATAATAAATGTATCAGTAACAATTTATCCTCAAATGAATATCCCAAACAAATTATAAGGACTATGAATTTCAACCAACAACTTAGACATTTCAAACTGAGTTGTGGTTTTTCTTCTCGACAGGTTTTCTTGCTACTGCTGCTACTTTGTTGTTGTTTTCATTGGTCTTCGCATTTATTATGTTCAAGACGATTGTATATTATTTATGGAAATTTTCACAAAAACATTCTGATAGCTATGCAACAGCACAAAAATGTAGGAAATACAACAACAGCTGTAACAACAAAAAAACGAGATTCTGTAGTTGTTGTTGTTGTAGAAACAAAACACTGTTTTATATTTTACCAAATGGATATAATAGTACCAAGAGGATATTCACACTACAACCTTAACCTGTATTTTAGTTAGTAGGGTTATCAGATATGTTAATGTTAAAACACATAAGTAAGATTTTTGTGTGTACTGATTGCAACTATGCAACAAAATCGAACTCATTGTCCCCTAATGTGGAATATTGCGAGAATATATTTAGTTCCCATAAGGGCAAATTCGTCTTATGTCCAGTTTTTGAGTTATTGCACGATGACTTTTCTGCTGGTGACTTTAAAATTCATAAAGAAAAAGCTTTACATCTTTGTGTGCGGGTATTTCAAGGCATTTTTTCAAATGACAAGTCTTGAGTCAAATCAAATATGGAACGTTTTTGTCAAATTTGTCCAACTTCTATCTCAAGTCCTTATGCGTCTTCTTCATCATAGTTTTCTTTCACTGCAAGCCAAATATCTCAAGATGGAGATTCTTATGCTTTAATAATTCTTCAAAAATATCGTTTATAAGATTTTAGATAGGGACCTTAAAGACAAGAAATCGATATTCGTATGTGTGCAGCGTCCTTTTCCGCTTTACTTTCTCTCCATTTATGAAGAACTGTCGAATTCTTCTGAAATATAAACATAACTTACATACTTAACTAGCTTGTGACAGAACGATTGATCCAAAAGTCGAGCTTAAAAAAGATTTCCAGGCGCGTCGATCTTAATCCAATTTCAAAGACCATGTTCGGATTCGTGGCCTTCCCCTTCTGCATGAATCATCAGTTGGCTCGCTTTTATATACCCTTTAAGCTGGCGCATCTTCATTCGTAGTCGCTGCAGTTCGATACGTCTGACTATTTTGATGTCAGAGAATATATGGTACAACTCATGGTTCATACGACGGCCATATTCACCGTCAGCGCAGATCGACCCATAGATCTTCCGGATAATTTTTCTCTCAAGCACTTCAGGAGCTGCCTCATCTGCTTGCGCAAGTACCCATTCTTTAGATCCATACAACAGCACGGGTAATATCAGCGTCTTGTAGAGTATAAGTTTGGTCTGGCGGGAGGTGGCCTTGTTCTTGAAGTCCTTACTCAGACCATAGTAACATCTATTGGCCAACACTGTTCTTCTCCGAATTTCAAAGCTGATGTTATTAGTTTTGTTTATGGTGGCGCCGATGTATATAAAATCCTTCACCACCTCAAGGCTGTAGTCTTCAAGTTCCACAGTTGGACCGGGTCGTTCAGTAGACCCGGTCACTTTGGCCGACTCCTTCCCAATACGATGAAAGATGGATGTTACCGGTCGCAATGTTCGAGCCATTAGGTCATTTCTGTTCACATTTGCATCTCGTGTGTCCAGCTGGATATTAAACAAGTCCCACGACAACTGGCACCTTGTTTGAATTGTCATTCGGTATTGAAGGGATCTAAAAGGTCCTGTCCGACTTTAACTGCTGACTTTGGGCCAGTTAATATTATCCTGCATAGCCGTATTAGCGTTGCAGCAATGCCAAATTGCATACATGGCCTTTAACACCTCTGATCGGATTGGGCTGACGAATGCGGCTTTATAGTCGACGTGGGTCTTTTCCAGGATTTGTCAGGTTTAAACCCGCATTGGTATGGTCAAATTACATCATTGACCATTGGCTTTAGCCTCTCACACAGCATACTGGATAGCACTAAATATGCGATGGGAAGTAGACTTATTCCTCTATTGTTGGCACATATCGTATTGTCTCCTTTTTTGTGCACGGGATACAGGATGCTGAGGTTCAAATTCTTCTCATGGAAATTCTTCTCATTCTTCTATGGAAACTGTACTAATCAGCTCGTACCTACTGACCAGCATCTAACCACTGGCCTTGAATAGTTCGGGGGGTATCTTCTTCACCACCACTATTTGATACCAGAAGTTTTTCAAAAAGCTCTTCAACACGCTGTCTTTATCTGCCACCAAGGGTGCTTCTTCAGATGTAAATGCACCAAAGCCTTCGGTTTGGAATTTTACTCGTTGGTAAAAATTCCGGACTTTATTTTGACTCGTATACATCTTGATTTGCTCACGCTTTCTTTCAAAAAACGTTTCTCCACTATCCTTTCTCTTGCATTGTTTGTTGCCCTATACGCTGCGTTTTTCAACTCAGTAGCATTATGACACTTCTGATCGTACCACGGGTCTCTTGATGATGGTATTTGGTAACCAAGTGTTGCTTTTGTTGCAGTTCTCAGGATGTGGGCAACGCTTTACCATAATACTTATCGGGACAAGGAGTGCTTTCGTCAAAAAAAGCGGTATATTTTCTTCGCTGAAGAAAATATACCGCTTGTTTGAGTGTTTCAGCTTGACAATAATCTCCAAAACATACACTACATCATGTCAAAAATTGGTTGCGGAAGTCTAAAATTCAGGTTTTTCAAGCCCAACACAATAATCAAATCCGTACCCTATAGAAAAATCGTATCATAGATAACAAAATCAAAATAGTTTTACAAAAAATCAAACAGTGAGGGGAGCAGTATAGTCGGACGTGGCCAACAATACGATACCCTACACAACTACCATGGAACTCCAACTTTCTGCGGATATGTCTTGCTAGCCTAGGAAATTTTTCCTGATATTTGCATCCTCTTGCCTGATTAGAGGTCAACATCACATCTTCCTTACAATGACATATATTCCGAAAATTACTAATATTCAGTACAGCCCTTCTAATTACTTGCCCAGATTCCCTTCACCGTTGTGTTGTGATGTTAGACATATAATTGTGTTCTATAGACCCGAAAAGAAAATAAGTTTTCGATCCACTACATTCCAAAATTATTACCTGATCATCACCGAAAATTATATGCGCTGTCCTTGACCATAACTGGAATCTCATGGAAAATTTCAAAGCGATCAGCGCTATATTTCTGACATCTGGTGTGGTAATGGACTATTAAATAATATTTGAGTACGTAAGCATCTGTAAATATTTAATTGTTACTCTCACATCTTAGTACATACGACCATATAATTGGTATCAATTTAAAGGTCAACCACTCCTCTTGGATACACTATCAACTTTTCGGGTCTATTTCCTTCGGGGGCAAATATATACACTATAGAATACAAATTTTGTATTTTTTCGAACAAAATATTGACCGATCTTTATCAAAACAGGCATGCTCGTTCTTTAGCCCGATCCCGTTCTCCATGTAAAAATTCGCGTTGATTGGACCATAATTGCGGCCTCTGGAGCGAGCAGACTCAGAATCAGCTAGTCGAGATATGACGATCTGTATACTTAACGGAGGGTCTAGGACCAATATTTTGCGGCGTTACAAACTCTTGGGGCTGCACAAAGCTATAATACCCTGAAAACATAGTTGTGTAGGGTATAAAAAGTTGCTTTGAGTTTACTTGTTACACCCTACACAACTATGTTGTCAGGGTATTATAGCTTTGTGCAGCCCCTAAAGTTTGTAACCGATCGTTATATCTCGATTAGCTGAGTCGATCTAGACATGTGTGTCCGTCCGTCTGTCCATTATAATTGGTAAAAACGATATAGACCACATTTATGGACCAATTTTCACGAAATTTTGCATGTAGGATGGGTTCTGGTCAATGAAGACCCCTATTGTTTTTGGTAAAGATCGGTTAATATTTAGGGGATGAAATGGACCAAATACTTGATTCTTGTCGATTTTTCTGGTAGCTCCAGAGGCAGCAATTATGGCCCAAACATGGCGAATTTTTATATGGATAAGGGGATCGGGCCAAAGAATAAGCATGCCTGCTTTGATAATAGTGATAATGACTTTTGTGTGAAAAATTACAAAATTTGTATTCTATTTACTGCTGAAAGATATAGACACGAGAAGTTGATAGTATACCCAAGGAGTGGTTGACCTTTACATTGATACCAATTATATTGTTGTATGTTCCTGGATGTGGAAGTTACACTTAAATATGTACAGGTGCTTACGTATTCAGATATTATTTAGTAACCCATTACCACACTAGATGGCGAAAATATAGCGCTGATCGCTTTTAAATTTTGCATGAATTCCCAGTTATGGTCAAGAACAACGCCTATAATTTTCGGTATTGGGATGAAGTGGACCGAAAACTTAATTTTTTGTGTTTTTTCGAGTCGGTGCAAATGATAAGGCCAAACGTCACAACACAACCCACGATGAAGGGAATCTGGACAATTATAAAATAGTATAAAAATATGTCAGTGTAATGAAGAGGTGCTGTTGACCTCTAATCGGGCTAGATTGAGCAAATATCACGAAATATTGCCCAGTTAGAGTTCCGTGGTAGCTGTGTAGGGTATCGTATGGTCGGCCCCGTCCGACTATATTGCTTCACTCACTGGCTTTCCTTTTATAAAATACCAAAACGCTGAGTATGAATTCGGTTGGGAAATTCAGTTATAAGCTTTAAAATACCGAAAAAGAGATAATATTTGAATAACCCTTTATTTAGTAACAGTGCCCCCAAAATATAACCAGAAAAAAAATACCTAATGCTTAGAACGTATAGCTCCGGCTACAGGTGTAAACGTGTTAGTGTGTAAGGTAATCTTAAAGAACACACAAAAAACATTTTGCTCTCTTAGGAAACCGGGGACAGCTTAACACATGTCCATATCATTAAGGAATGAAATATGACAGAAATGCACAACGCCAACGACGCTTGTGATGATGGAAAGGTGTTGGTGGTAGTTGGTTTACCGGATACAACCATGTTGAATATTGTGGTTATAAAAACAACAACAAACTTACGCAAAGCCTTCATTCATTCATATTCATGCCTACATATATGCATGCATACAGGGGGCTCACCATTTAGGCAGCCTTTTTTAGTAGATTTACTCATGCTAAGATTCACTTTAAACGCAATTTGCATTTAAATCGTTTTTACAAGGGCTATTTCCCGTGTAAATGGGATTTTTCTGTATAGTTCAATGAAATGCGCACTAAAGTGGGCGTTTCACAACTACAGCAAAGGACTGGCGTCTAAGCTTTTTCGTTTTTTATTAAAAATAGAGAAACTGCTACTTAATATACAGTTAAAGACGCTAATAAAGCAAAACCGGTGGGTGGGTGGTTGAAATTTTTGAAAATAAATAAATTATTCGCGTCTAGTTGGAAAAAGGGGTGAAATTGAAATATAAGCATAAGTATTTGTTTTTATTTGCGGTGGTGTAGAACGGTGAATCAATTATTTGTAATCTATCACTTTTTTTAGGGTTACAAGTAATCAATTTATATTCAATACAAATAGATTGAATTCATCAAGTCACAAATATGCATGTCAAAATATTTTAAAATCCTATCTGAAAGGAATTTATTGGAAACAAGTAAAAAAGCGTTAAGTTCGGCCGGGCCGAACTTTGGATACCCTCCACCATAGAAATACTGACAAATTTTTTAAATGAAAACATAGGGAACATACATATAAAGACAATTCTTCCATTCGATTGTTGTAAACCAAATAGAAAATTCAGTAATTTCAATGGGAGTTTTCCTAAAATCTCAAAACCCTAAAATGTTGACATATATTATTAACGCATGGTACGGAGAAACTATGTGGGGTATGAACTGAAAATTTCGTGTACCGAATATCCCCCCTACAATGGTCGAATACAGCTATATGGGGTAACCCCAACACACGGAAAAGATAAGGGTGAATACCTAATAAGGGGTGAATATTAATAATTTTTGGTAGGGAGATTTGTTACCATATACGACTACAAAATACCTAATTACAGCGAATTAGGTTGAAAACCGTGCTCAAGAACCCCATAATACTGAAAATTGGATGGTCCCTTATAGCCTAGACAGACGACAGCCTTAATTTGCATTAACAGCCTTAATTCAAAATAACTTGTACATTATCCTCATTTTTATGTGTTGTAAATGCACAAAATCAAACTGAATTTATACTGAATTAAGCAATTTCAATATGACAATGCTGTAGAAAATAAATTGATTATTGTCAAATTTGTTTACGTTTATGAAAATAAAAATTAGAAATAAAGGCAAAATATAACATTCTCTCGAGTTGGGCGCTTTTTAATCATCATTATAGCTGTTATTCGTCCTGTCTGTCGTGTATCGTTTTCATAAAGATGTAATCCTAAAAAATATTGTAAAAAAATTCAATATTTTCTTCCTACACACAGACAAACAATAGTTTTGAAACAAAAAAAAACTGGTTCATAAATGCAGAAACTCTCGTCTGTCAGGGGTAAATATTAATTCAAATTAAGAACTATTTAATGCAAATTAAGGCTGTCGTCTGTCTTTGGTATTATATGGGGGCTACCGGAAAAAAGGGACCTATATTTAAAATTTTTAGTGAGAGATTTGCTACGCAATAAGAAATCAAAGTAACAAATTTCAGCGAATTCGGTTGAAATACGGGATCAAGAAACCCAAAATACCGAAAATTGGGGGTACCCTATATTCATAATTTTTTATGGAGAGATTTGATACCCAATAAGAACTCAAAGTACTAAATAACAGCCAATTCGTTGAAAAAATCCGGTCAAAGCCCCCTAAAAACTGAAAATTGTGAGGTACCGATATTTGGGGGCTACCAGAAAAAGTGGACCTATCTTTTTATACCCTCCACCATAGTATGGAGGGTATATTAGTTTTGTTTTTCCGTTTGTAACACATCGAAATAATCATTTCCGACCCTATAAAGTATATATATTCTTGATCAGCGTAAAATTCTATGACGATATAGCCATGTCCGTCTGTCCGTCTGTCTGTCCGTCTTTCTGTTGTAATCACTCTAGCGTCTAAACGAATGGAGATAGATTGCCAAAATTTTGCATAGAGTCGTCTTTTGTCTGCAGGCAGGTCAAGTTCGAAGATGGGCTTTATCGGTCCACGTTTAGGCATAGCTCTCATATAAGGGTACCCCCAAATTTTCGGTATTTTGGGGTTCTTGAGCGCATTTTTCAACCGAATTCGCTGAAATTTGCTACATTGGGTTCTTATTGGGTACTTAATATCACCACAAAAAATTATAAATATAGGTCCACTTTTTCTGGTAGCCCCCATATAACGGTACCTCCTAATTCGCAGTATTTTGGGGGGTTTTGATCGTATTTTGGGGTTCTTGAGCGCATTTTTCAACCGAATTCGCTGAAATTTGCTACATTGGGTTCTTATTGGGTACTTAATATCACCACAAAAAATTATAAATATAGGTCCACTTTTTCTGGTAGCCCCCATATAACGGTACCTCCTAATTCGCAGTATTTTGGGGGGTTTTGATCGTATTTTTCCGCCGAATTAGCTGTAATTTAGTATTTTTAGTTCTTAATAGGTACAAAATATCTCCACAAAAAATTATGAATATAGGTCCATATTTTCGGATAGCCCCCATATAAGGGTACCCCCAATTTTCGGTATTTTGGGGTTCTTGAGCGCGTTTTTCAACCGAATTCGCTGCAATTTTGTATGTTGTAGTCGTATATGGTAACAAATCTCCCTAGCAAAAATTATTAATATTCGCCCCCATTTTGGGGTAGTCCCCATATAACCCCCTTTTTTATATTAAAATAGTTATCTGATTTGTTCCGCGATTTGAATTTGGTTCTAAGACTCTGTTGTAATCATTTCACCTGCGGAGGATAGCTAGATTAAAAATTAGAACGTAAGGTTCGATAATGAACTATAGCCGCATCTAACCCCTGTGTGGAGGTTCCAGAAGGAGTGAACCGATATTCCCCATCTTCGAATTTGAACTAGGTTTGGAAGAAATAATAAGACGGGCAAAGTTTGGATAAAATCTAAATTTTCTGAAACGGATGGGGTTTAGAACCAATATTTCGAAAAGGCACATTTTTACCGTGTTAATGTGTATACACCCTCATTAGCCAAAGGCTGAGGGTATATTTATCCATTAAAATTTTCTTAAATTTGTATTATGGTTTACATAATCTACTTTTTGGTATGTTCCCTATATTTTCATTTCTAGTACCTGTCAGTATATCTATGGTGGAGGGTATCCAAAGTTCGGCCCGGCCGAACTTAACGCTTTTTCACTTGTTGATTTTTAGTAGAGAAATTTGGTATCCAAAAAGAACCCATTTTACCAAATTTCAGCGCATTCGATTGAAAAACGCGCTCAAGAACCCCAAAATACTGAAAATGGCCGATATAGCCCATCTTCGAACTTGACCTGCCTGCAGACAAAAGACGACTCTATGCATCATTTTGACGTTCTATCTCAATTCGTTTAGACGCTAGAGTGATTACAACAGACAGACGGACATAGAATTTTAAGCTGATCAAGAATATATATACTTTATAGGGTCGCAAATGATTTTTTCGATGCGTTACAAACGGAAAAACAAAGCAAATATACTCTCCATACTATGGTGGAGGGTATAAAAATTCTAATTTTTAATTTTAAGTTGAAAAAAATTGATTTAATACGGAGGACTAATTAATTTGATATGGTGTACCATTTTTACCAATTTACTGATTCAATAGTGAATATTAGACCTAATCCCTGATTTCTGTACAATATCATAAAATGCCCTCTCTGCTACTACTTTTTTTTTGTATATATTGTTCTACTAATATGTTGTTGTTTATTGCCCTTCGAGGAAAACATTCCCGTAAATGTGTTGACCTAGTTCCGGGTAATCGTCATAGCACACCTTTTGTGTCATTTATAATCAATATGAACAACCTACGTAATTAGACGCAGCGGGAGTTTCAACATTATTAGCAGATAATTGTATCCTTTTACAAACAGGTCCATAGGACCCACACACACGTGCAAAGCTTTGGATAACCTGCTATATGTTTCTTAGTTTATGGTTGGTTGTCTATGAAAATAAATTTTGTTATGGGCAACAAGTCGTCATTTGAAAACAAATCAACCATGAAAAAGCAACAACAGTCACCTACATGACATGAATGCCAGTCAGCGGCAGACATGAGCTCTTGGGATTACGTGTAAAATAACAACATTCAGGGAAAACATTCATATAAATATAGAAAACGAAACACATAGAAAACATTAAACCTGTAGGAGCCCTGGTATTATTTGGACATGGCAAATATTGTTACTTTTTGGATTATTGTTCACCTTGTTTAATGCATCCTAGAAAATTGTGTGTTTTAAACTTCAAAAATCAAACCTGATCATTAAAAAGAAAAATCGCTAAAATGTAAAAAATTGTATTAAAATAAATTTCTGAGATTAAAATATGATTCTTTTCTTAATCATTTTCTTAATAATTTGGCACACGTTAGATGCTAAATTTCGTGCCAATCGGCCTAAATTTGACTCTTTTGTGCACCATTTGCTAAAAACGATAATTATACCCTCAGCCTTATGGCTAAAGAGGGTGTATACAGTTTGACATGGTGAAAATGAACCTCATCGAAATATTGGTTCTAGACCCCATGTTTCTTTGGACCAAATTTGTTTAAGAAAATTTTGATTTCATCCAAACTTTGCCCATCTTATTATTTCTTCCAAACTTAGTTCAAGTTCGAAGATGGGGAATATCAATCCACTCCATTTGGTACCTCCCATAGAATAGCTAGGCCTAAATGCGGGTTATAGCTCATATATAGTTCATTATCGAACTTTACGTTCTAGTTTTTTATCTCGCTAACCTCCTCAGGAGAAATGATTACAACAGAGTCTTAGAACCATACTCATAACGCGGAACAAATCAGATATCTATTTTAAAATAAACAAGTAAAAAAGCGTTAAGTTCGGCAGGGCCGAACTTTGGATACCCTCCACCATAGAATACTGACAAATTTTTGAAATGAAAACATAGGGAACATACATATAACGACAATTCTTCCAATCGATTGTTGTAAACCAAACAGAAAATTCAGCAATTTCAATGGGGGTTTTCCGAAAATCTCAAAAATGTTGAAATATATTATTAACGCATAAAATCCTGAAAATACTCCAATTTAGAGGGCAATATTATATATGAGGCATACTAAAGCGGGACCAATCTTGACAACATTGTGTAGGAATTAGCAACTATTTGGTGTTTTCATTATATAAGGGGTTAGGCCTAATTAAGGGCCGATGTAGCTCAAGTTCCAAGCTAATATTTTAGTTTGAATCCCAATACCGTCCATCACGCTAATTTTAAAAATTTAGGATGTTTTATATAGGACCTGGTCCTACATGCGTGGGTGGCGTAGGGGATGATAGATACCAAGCAACGGCTCTGAATGGCTTTAACATGGCGAAGCCCGGGCTTATCTTGGTCCCTCTTTCATCTCAATTGTGGACACTGACCTCCCCCCGGTGCCACCTAGGGAGCTATTCTCATCACCCGATGAAATAGTGAGCTAACATGTGCCGCGAGTTCACCCATAAGAACTATAAAAAAATGGGTTGAGGCGTCGGGTTAGTTGCCCACTCTCGGAAAACCCAACCTACTATGAAAAAGCAAAGAAAAAGAAAACCATACCCCCCTAATGTTGACGACCCCGCAAACGTATAAAGGACCACGATCTGCGAATCTGCACTTGGAATGTGCGCACGTTGTACAGAACAGGGGCAGTGTTCGCTTTGGCGGATATACTCAAGAAGTACAAAGCCGATATTATTGCCTTACAGGAAATGCGATGGAAAGGGACAGGCGTAAGTAAATCAGACGATTACGCCCTGTATTATAGCTGCCATGAAACGAGACATGAATTTGGCTGCGGATTTATGGTTAACAGGAGAATCAAAGACCTTGTCTCCACATTCACTCCAGTAGATGAGCGAATTGCTATAATTCGTATAAAAGCGAAGTTGTTTTACATCAGTCTAATTTGCGCCCATGCTCCGACCGAAGAAAAAGATGAACAGACCAAAGACATATTTTACGAGCGCCTAGAGACAGCATATGACCGTTGCCCTGGCCACGACATTAAAATTCTGCTAGGAGATTTTAATGCAAAAATCGGAAGGGAAAATATCTTTGGCCCCACCGTCGGAAAATTCAGCCTTCATGAAGAAACATCCGACAACGGCATAAGGTTGATTGACTTCGCGGCAGCAAAAAACATGGTAGTTAGCAGCACCAGATTCAAGCATCTCGATATACACAAGGCCACCTGGCTTTCTCCTGATCAAGTGACGAGAAATCAAATTGATCATGTTGTGATAGACGGAAAGCATTCATCCAGTGTTTTAGACGTCCGATCGATCCGAGGAGCGAATATCGATTCGGACCATTACCTTGTGGCAGCCAAGGTACGCACCCGTCTTTATGTTGCAGCAAAGGTGCGATCTAATACAACACGGAAACTCGACGTCGAAAAGCTGCAAACACAACAGGTAGCCGAGGCCTACTCCGCTCAACTTACCCATCTGCTTGAAGAAAGCACTTCTTGTCCCGATAATAGTATAGAAGCACAATGGCAAAGAATTGCCCACTCCCTACAAACTGCAGCAAAAAGAACACTTGGGTATAATAAACCACCACCAAGAAACCCATGGTACTTTAAAATAAAGGTCCATTTTTTCGGATAGCCCCCATCAGGAGTGTCGTAATGCTACTGATGTGAAAAACGCAGCGTATAGGGCAACCCTGCAGACAGTAGCAACACGTAACGTGATGGAGAATTATCGGGAGAAAAGGAGAGAGGAGAAACGGCGAGAAGACCAAGCTGATGGTATCAACGCGCAAGACGTCCAGTAGACTCGGACCAACTGTGGAACTTGAGAACTACAGCTTCGAGGTAGTTAAAGACTTTATATACCTTGGTACCGCCATAAATAAAACGAATAATATCAGTTTTGAAATTCGGAGAAGGATTGTGATGGCCAACAGATGCTACTATGGTCTAAGTAAGCAGTTTAGAAACAAGGCCACCTCTCGCCAGACCAAACTCACACTTTACAGGACGCTGATACTACCCGTGCTATTATATGGATCAGAAGCATGGGTACTTGCGCAAGCAGATGAGGCAGCGCCGATCTACGGGCCGATCTGCATCGACGGTGAATATCGGCGTCGAATGAACCACGAGCTCTACAGTTTATACGCGGACATCGACATAGTCAGTCGTATTGAGCTGCAGCGACTACGGTGGCTAGGCCATGTTGTGCGGATGAATGAAGATGCCCCAGCTCAAAAGGCATATATAAATGAGCCTACTGATGGTTCCCGTAGAAGGGGAAGGCCACGAATTAGATGGAAAGACCAAGTAGAAAACAACATCTCGGACCGTGGTCTTCCAAATTGGTGGACTTGCTCACAAGGCCGATGCGCTTGGAAATCTTTTTTAAGCTCGGCTTATGGAACAACCGTCCTGTAACAAGCCAGCTAAGTGAAAGTAAGTAAGGTCCTACATGCGGGTCGATATAGTTCATTCTCAAACTTCACGTTTTAGTTTTTATGTCGATATCCTCCGTGAGAAAAATAATTACAACATATGGCTAAATCAACTAAATCGTTTTATAATTCCATACTATGTGGGGTATAAACTGAAAATTTCGTCTACCGAATATCCTCCCTACTATGGTGGAATACAGCTATATGGGATAACCCCAACACACAGAAAAAATCAGCTAACTATTTTAAAATAAAAAAGCGTGTTATAAGGGGACTACCCCTAAAAGGGAGTGAATATTAATAATTTTTAATAGGGAGATTTGTTACCATATAGGGGAGACTGTGGCACCTTCGGCACTTTTTTTTAGAGCTCTATATCTCAGTACTTCTTCAACATATATAACAACTTTATGGCTGATTATTGACCTCTGACACTTAATTATAAAAAATAGTACCAAAAAGATATTAAAATATAGTATTAGTTAAAAAAATTTACAGTTTTGTTTGTAGCTTCGGCATTTGATGGGGCACATTCGGCACCATAGGAATAGCCGGGTAATTAACATCGCTATCAGTCTGGTTGAAATTCTGATCCTCTAAAGGCTCTATTTGGTTATAATACGCCACACAATGTCTGAATTATAGGACTTTATTTTCTAGCGGCGGACGTTTTCATCTCAAGGTCGCACACACCATCAGAAATAGGGGTTTTCTATCGCATTTTCGACAATACAAGCACGTTTGATCTTATATATGCAATTTCGAGCCATATTAAAGGATTAGTTTTAAAGACAAACTCAAAAACATTTTAAGTAAATAATATTGCACAATCTGTATATGGCCGAATGTGCCCCACTTTAAAATGCCGAATGTACCCCGAATGTACTTTTTATAGTTTTTTTAATTTTTTTCGATCAGATTTGTAAAAACATTATATTTTTAAATATTTTCATAATAATATACATCGTAGTGAACCACTTTTTAATAATATTGTCTTAAAAATTTTAAAAGTTTTATACACGAAATACTTACGAAATGGAATTGAAATATTACAGAAACATCTATAAAAATACAAAAACCTATGTATCTAAATAAGCTTATTAGCTATAAATTCCAAACTTTGTGTCAGTTATTTGTTTCGATATTCGATACCTATCGAAAGTAGTGATGTACCATGAGAGCTTCATATCGAAAACGCGATTGCCGAAGGTGCCCCGATGCCGAAGGTGCCCCAGTCTCCCCTACGACTACAAAATACCAAATTACAGCGAATTCGGTTGAAAACCGTGCTCAAGAACCCCAAAATACTGAAAATTGGAGGGTACCCTTATATGGGAGCTGTCCGAAAAAATTGACCTATATTTATAATTTTTAGTGGAGAGATTTGCTATGCAATAAGAACTTGAAGTACCAAATTACAGCCAATTCGGTGAAAAAATCCGGTCAAAACCCCCCAAAAACTGATAATTGGGAGGTACCGTTATATGGGAGCTACCAGAAAAAGTGGACCTATATTTATAATTTTTAGTGGATAATTTTGGTATCCAAAAAGAACCCATTTTACCTAATTTCAGCGAATTCGGTTGAAAAACGCGCTCAAGAACCACAAAATACTGAACATTTGGGGGTACCCTTATATGGGAGCTATGTCTAAACGTGGACCGATATAGCCCATCTTCGAACTTGACCTGCCTGCAGACAAAAGACGACTCTATGCAAAATTTTGGGGCTCTATCTCAATTCATTTAGACGCTAGAAAGATTACAACAGACAGACGGACATGATTAGATCGTCATAGAATTTTACGCTGATCAAGAATATATATACTTTATAGGGTCGGAAATGATTATTTCGATGCGTTACAAACGGAAAAACAAAACTAATATACCCTCCATACTATGGTGGAGGGTATAAAAAGGTAATGTATTTTATTTGTTTAAAAAACTGTAATAATTATTTCCTCTCTTTTACTTATCTCCTGTTATAATCAAATTAATGAGCTGTTGACTGTTTTCAATGTCTCCGCGACCCATGTTAAGGATTGTATTAAGAATATGTCATCAGCAATTCTTCACATTTATTTTTCTGTAAGGAGACTGGCGGTTTAAAACAATATAGAATACATTTAAAAGGTTCAGTTTTTGTTTAATAATTAAAACAATAATGATAGCATGTTTTAGTATTGTTTTGTATGCTAAATGGTAGAAATATTGTTTAAAATATGGCACGTGTTGGCTACTTGAACATGAGAAAGATGTGGTCATTACATACATATTTATTGCATATTTAAATGAACTTTAATGTGAGAGATATAAATTAATTAGGGGTGAAATTTGCGCTCTATTAAATAGTGTTTAAAATGTAACTTCATAAATGGATCAGGCAACAGTTACAGATAAATTGAGAAGCCTTCAAAAGACGGGTGTATACATTAAACAGCAATCGATTTATCGGTTTTTAAGCTGTTTGGAAACTTTTCAGGGAAAATAAATTGTTGGAGCCAATACATCGAAAACATTCGACTATGACCGTATATCTGGTAATGTAAAAACATTATCGTGTAAAAATATCAATCAATCACAAATGTTTGCCTACGAGAATGTCGTGGGCAAAGTAATAAGTTCATAGCAGTGTTTTGGGGTGCTCTGTTCTATAACAATAGCAGGAAAATTGCACCATCATTTAACTGTGAGTTGATTATCCACGTTAATCATAAGAGAATAATTTTAGTGTTCATCTTGGAATGGACAGAATGCATTTGTGTCTTCTATAAAACTAGACTCTGTTGTCTAACATTGGCCTTCCTTAGGAAAATTACTCTTGGTCTTGTATAGGACATGATTACGAAGTGTTATAGAAGGTGACCTCTTAATCTGATATGAAAGAAGATATTTTGGTATCCTATTAAAAATGCATCTTGTCATCCTTTATGAAAATAACCCTTTTTATTCGATAGCAGAAACCCTTTCCTTGTTTCATAGAAGACTACTCCTTGGTCAACTATAGAAAAATAGGTTTTGATCTTTTATAGAAGTAGACCAATTGTGTCTACTTCAGAAGATATTTAGAAACAGTTATACTAGTCTTCTACAAAAGACCAGTACTCGAAAGAAACTCGAGGTCATTGGCAGATACGTCTATTTATTCTATGGGCAAATAGCTTTTAGTTTTCTATAGATAAAGACTTATTTGTCTGTAAAACAAGATATCCTAGAATGTATTCATAGAGAAATGGAATTTTTTTGTATGGAAAATGTTATATTTCGTATTTTCTATTTTTTCATACGGGCGTAGCAGACTATATGCCGTATTTCACCATTGTGGGCATATGCATCAAATAAACCTAAGATTTTTATGATTTCGAAATCGGTCGTGGCTTCAAAAGTATGGATCTGGAACTCGATTTCTGCCAAACTAAATTGTTAAAAGATTTGAGAGTCTGATATTGACGAAAATGGGAATCTTAACTAAATCATAAAGCATAAAAATTATCAAAACCTATTACAAAAATTGAGACTCGGCCACACCCACATATTGTGATTCAAGAGGAAATTATGGTTCGTCCAAATACGTATGTTAACAAGTAAAAGAGTGTCAGTCGGTGTGTCCGACCTCCTCGGCCTATGACTTTCTGAGATCTAAGAAATTACACACAGTTGTTATAAGGCATAAGTTTTTATTAAATAGTGGACCATCTTTGGAGAGGTACCTGAAGAGGTTGCCTTACAGACCCCATCATCGGATTTAATGTTTAGTAAAATATATGTGTGCAAACAATAAAACAAATCGGCTATTCAATTCTAAATTCAGTTTACAAGTTTTTAAAATGTTGACCGTTTGTGTAGACAAACAATGCCTTAAATCGGGAGGTACGGTTTTATGGGGGCTATATCAAAACTTGACCACTTATGTCAAGTAGCTTGCCAGTTAATGAGTTTATACCCAATTTTTGGGTAAATACTCGTCTTTAAGTTATCGTAAAACTATCCATTCTAAATCGATTTGATAACATAAACCCGGAAATAGGGTGTAAGATGTTTTACTACCGACTCAATATTGTAAATACCTAATAATGGGTATTTACCCGGTAAATACCATCGTTCTAGGTCCTAGAACATACCGACCATATTATTATTATTATTGGCAGCCAACGATAATCCAATAAGATTGCTTGGGAGGTACCTTTATATGGGTGTTACTTCAAATATCTGACCAATATTCAAATATGTACCCAATATCAATAAAATATTCAACATTGAGAGTACCATTAAACGGGAGCTATACCAAAACGTTTACTCTTCTAAAATATTTATTTACTTACCTGGCTCGTGACGCCGAGCTTATCCAATTTGAAAGACCATGTTCCGAGATGTTGTATTACCCTTGAACTTTCCATCGGATTCGTGGCCTCCCTTTCTGTGTAAACCATCAGCTGCCTCACTATGTTTTTTTGAGCTGAAGCATCCTCATCCATGGTTCGTTCGGCGATATTCACCGTCGACACTGATTGGCCATAGATTTTCGTCTTCTATACATTTTGATATGGTGAAAATGTGCCTCATCGAAATATTGGTTTTAGACTCTCGAAGGGAGTAACTTAATCTAATATTTCTTCCAAACTTAGTTCTTAGATGGGACCAATTGGTCCCATCCTTCTGGTAAAAGCATTTTCAATATTTATAAATCAAATTTCAGGAGAATGGAATGTCCGATTTGAACCTAATTTTGCACAACCTATTATCTTTACCAAACCTATGTCAAATTTGAAGATGGAACCCATTGGTCCACTCTTTCTGATAACTCCCCCACAAGGGGTTAACATTTTCAATATTTATAAATCAAATATGAGACGAATGGAATGTACGATTTGAACTAAAAGGTGGGACTCGTCTGCCCCCTCCTCCGGTACATACTTCAAAAATGGCCAATATAAGACGAATAATAATATATAAGACGAATAATAAAACCTGTGTGTAACTCCGAAAACCTCATCGGAAACCATACGGTGATGGTATATATCTGTCGGCAACACACTAATTTCAGGTAAATTGTTCATCAAGTATCCAGCATTTCGGCGATTGAATTGCAATTTTGCACAACGTACCTTATTATACTTATAAAGTCTTAATTAAATTTATAAAACTGTTTCCGATTTTCATTAGTTCGGACATATATTTTATTTTTCGTAAGATATTATTCTAAAACCAGTAAAGAAAGTCCGACTGTGCAGACAATATGATACCCTTCACCACTTTGGGTATATTCTATATATGTATCCTAAAAGACGTCGCCTTTTCGAAGGAAAATTGACATGAAATTGAACGAACTTAAATATATGCCATATCTATATCTGAACAGATTTCAAGGACACTTGCCAGAGATTAATTTATACTAACTACAGTACGTTGTGCCAATCGGCCTAGCTATGGATCTTTAGTGCACCATTTACTTAAAATCGGACGAATATATATATATATATAGAAGGTGAACCGATTTTCACGAAACTTTACACACATCATTCTAGATTTCATTGAGTACGCTATCCTAAAATCGAAATATATATGGGGACTTTGGTTCACCATTTACCTAAAATCGGGCGAAACTATATATGGGAGCTATATCTAAATCTGAACCGATTTTCACAAAACTTAGCATACATCATTCTGGACCTAATTCAGTACCCTATGCCAAATTTCGTGAAAATCGAAAGATATATAGAGACTTTGGTGCCCCGTTTACCTTAAATCGGATGAAAATATATATGGGAGCTATATCCAAATCTGAACCGATTTTCAGGAAACTTAGCACACATCATTCTAGACTTAATTCAGTACGCTACCCTAAAATCGAAAGATATATGGGGACATCCGTGGACCATTTAAATAAAATCGGACCAAAATATATATGGACGCTATATATAAATCTGAACCGATTTTCACGAAACTTAGCACACATCATTCTGGACTTAATTCAGTATGCTGTGCCAAAATTCGTGCAAACCTAAAGATTTGAAGGGACTTTGGTGCACCATTTACCTAAAATGGGGAGAAACTATATATGACAGCTATATCTAAATCTGAACCGATTTTCACGAAACTTAGCACACATCATTCTAGACTTATGGGGACTTTGGGACTTTGGTGCACCATTTGCATAAAATCGGACGAAAATATATATTGGAGCTATATAAATCTGAACCCATTTTCACTAAACTTAGCACACATCATTCTAGACTTAATTCAGTATGCTGTGCAAATCAAAGGATCTTCAGGGACTTTGCTGCGCCATTTACCTAAAATCGGGCGAAACTATATATGGGAGCTATATCTAAATCTGAACCGATTTTCCCCAATTACAATAGTGTTTGTCCTTGGGCCAAATAAGTGACTTGTGCAAAATTTCATCAAAATCGGATTTTAAATGCAACCTGTACTTTTCTTACAATTTAACATCAACAGACGGACGAACATGCATGAATCGATTTAGAAAGTGATACTATGCATATTCTCAAAAGGAACAAAGACATAATACCCTGTACCGCAGTGTAGTGAAGTGTATGAAAACCTCCGTTCTCTTGTCAGGAAATTTAGCAAAGCGAGCTGTATAGAATCTTACGAATAGTATGTGTATTTATCGATTAAAGCCGCTTCATATATAAAATGGTCCACCTGAGTAATTTCGTCCAAAGTGGTGTAGTAAATCATATAGGAGACCTGTTCTACTTTGAACTATTCCTTTCTGGGTTAAACCCAAAATAATGCAACCTCAAAAGCAGGTTTTGCCATTTTAAAAAGTCCGTTACCAATTATTTATACATTAACAACCATTTCCAAATCATCTTCAATTATTCTTACTTTTCCAAGAAACGTTATGTATTATAAAATCTGTAATTTGACTATTATAAATGGATAATGTTCCTATTAATATTAATAAATGTATGTGTATTTGTGTTAATAGCATTAACATATTAATTTCTAATAAAATTATACATTCTTCACCTTTGGCTAGTCTTTTAAACATTTTCTTACGTTAACCAATGCACATTTTCTACGCCATCTTATCTTCGTATTTTACACACATGACCACCAGTACATTTATTATATGCACACACACACACATATAATTCAATGCAATCTGTTAAGTATGCAGGGTAAAAGCCAATGCGAATATTGAATTGAAATCAATGTTGAAAATACC
This sequence comes from Musca vetustissima, assembly GCF_032173495.1. NCBI lineage: Eukaryota > Metazoa > Arthropoda > Insecta > Diptera > Muscidae > Musca > Musca vetustissima. Next base: position 93,841 of record NW_026877042.1, on the reverse strand, counting down.
TTTAAGCACTGTTTAAACACTTATTCAATCACATGTCTATGTAGTATTCTCGTCCTTCGTTGTTGACCGATTGCATCCGCAACGTATGTGTGTGAGTGGCATTCAGTTTTACAAAATGCCTATAACAGTTGAGAATAGCTTGAGGTCTTTATGGTTTCTTCTACTGCTTCTGCTGCTTCTTCGTTATGGGTTTCTAATTCACCAGTTGTCCGGGTCACTACATCTTGTGAAGTCATCTTTAAACGTATATCAATTCAACTATTATATTCCACCTCTATTTTCCATCAATCTACTGTCTCACCGCCGCCCACCTCATTTTTGCCATGATTTGCCATCACAGCATTTGAAGTCGTTACGTCTCACTCTCCTCTTCTTCCTCCATCGTTTGATAGACACGTACGAATTTAAATGCCAATTGTCGGTTGCTTCATCACAATGGAGAGCTGATGTCAATGCTGATGTCTGTGGGCGACATGTGTACTCGTATTTGTATTGTCACATCTGATTCTAATGCTTATCTATGCATGGTTGAATGTCCATGTGTGCGTGTGAGTGTTCAGTCAGGTATATATGAGGGTTATAGTGTAGTTTTACGGTTAACTAATTCAATGAATATGCATGAAATCTAAAATATTTGAATTTTAACAATACCCTACATTGATCAGAATACCATTATATGGTTATAGGTGTCATAGAGGAACATATTGACTCTTATAGATGTAACGATAACATCACAATGTGTACCCCTTTAAAAAATGATAGTTATATTTGGGGATATTTATATCCATATATCCGATAACGCCAGGTGCTGGAAAACGCTTAGGAAAAATTTAATTCGTCCTCGAACCAGTGTTTATCGATTGGCGCATAAAGTTATTTGTGGAACTTGTAGCAATAAGCGGTGTCCTATTCGAATAACTACATCATTGATGTAAGCTATCATATATTGGACAATCCTCGACTGACACAACTTTTCTTATGAATGTTTTTTCGTATGAATGTGTGTGCTTTTGTTAATAGTCTCAGTGAAATGTAACTTCAATACGTTTTTGCATTTGCTTCATACATGCGCATTGTCCCATCATCTCAAATACATATGTTTCACCGAACTTCATTGGGATGATAAGGGTAAAGCAGGTTTTATACCTGCATATGTTTAAGCATACTTTTGTAACATGCAACAGAAAATGATATAGACCCATGGCTGATTTTGAGCAAATGCATAAAATCACTTTCTGATTTATGCAAGTATGTTCGTCTGTCCATGCTAAATTTTAAAAAATATACAGGTTGCAGTTATGATCCGAATGAAATGCAATTTTGGTATGGCCCACTTATTTCGCCCAAGGTCAATATTAGAAAGAATCTGTTCATCTACGCCACAATATTTAACCGATTGAGACAGCGAGCTGGATTAAGGGCAAATTAACGTATGTGAAGTTCTGTTGAAATCGGTGGCCAAAACTAAAGCAACTGAAATTGCAAACAGAACAAATGACACGTAACTGTTTTAAAAATAAACTTATAGTGAACGTTTTTTTTCAGAAATAAATTGTTAATTGATTCACTTTTATAAACTAAAAAAAAAATAAACGCACATTTTTTCTAATAAGAAAATGTCTATGGACAACCAACTTTTGCTTGGTCAAAACTAATGCAACTTTTTGATTTTTATACCCTCCACCATAGTATGGATGGTAAATTAATTTTGTCATTCCGTTTGTAACTCATCGAAATATTCATTTCCGACCCTATAAAGTATATATATTCTTGATCAGGGTAAAATTCTAAGACGATCTAGCAATGTCCGACCGTCTGTCCGTTCGTCTGTTGTAATTACGCTATTTTCTGAAGGATTTGAGATAGGGTGCTGAAATTTTGCATAGGGTTGTCTTTTGTCTTCAGGCAGGTCAAGTTCGAAGATGACATATATCGGTCAACTTTAGGCATAGCACTCATAAAAGGGTACCCCCGAATTTTCGGTATTTTAAGGTTCTTGAGCGCGTTTTTCAGCCGAATTCGCTGAAATTTGCCACATTGGGTTCCTATCGGCTACTTAACATCTCCACAAAAAATTATATGTATAAGTATAGGGTTTTCCACCAAATTGGCTGTAATTTAGTATTTTGAGTTCTTAATAGGTACCAAATCTCTCCCAAAAAATTATGAATACAGGTAATTTTTTTTTGATAGCCCCCCATATATGGGAACCCCCAATTTTCGGTATTTTAGGGTTCTTGAGCGCGTTTTTCTACCAAATTCGTTGGAATTTGGTATTTTGTAGTTGTATATGGTAACAAACCTCCCTACCACAAATTATTAATATTCGCCCCCTTTTTGGGGTAGTCCCCATATAACCCCCTTTTTATATTAAAATAGTTGTCTGATTTGTTCCGAGTTTTGAGTTTGGTTCTAAGACTCTGTTGCAATCATTTCATCTGCGGAGGATATCGAGATAAAAACCTAGAACGTAAGGTTCGATAATGAATTGTATATAAACTATAAACCGAATTTAGGCCTAATCCCTCTGTGAAAGGTACCAGATGGAGTGGGCCGATATTCCCTACCTTCGAACTTAAACTAAGTTTGGAAGAAATGATAAGATGGGCAAAGTTGGGATGAAATCAAAATTTTCTGAAACACATTTGGTCCTAGGAAACATAGGGTCTAAAACCAATATTTCGATGAGGCTCATTTTCACCGCGTCAAAGTGTATACACCTCATTAGCCATAAGGATGAGGGTATAATTATCCATTAAAAATTTCTGAAATTTGTAATATGGTTTACATGATCAGTTTTTAGAAATGTCGGTATAGGTCCACTTTTTGGTATGTTCCCTATATTTTCATTTCTAGTACCTATAAATATATCTATTGTGAAGGGTATCCAAAGTTCGGCCCGCCCGAAATTACCGCTTTTTCACTTGTTTCTTATAAATAAGTAAATAAGTCACCGACAGCATAACCATTATTTTGATTACGGTAGCACAACAACGAGACATTGGATCAATAAGACGATACTCCTCGCATCCTGAACCTGTGAGAATCGGTTATGTTCGTTTCCTTGTGAATCTCTTTTGATTTTCCTATCTATGATACTAAAAACATGTTTCTATAGGGTAAACATCTGATTACAGTGATGACCATTATAAAATCCTGATTTTTGACTCCCGCAAGCACATGTTTCGATGTATGTTTGAAGTTATTGTCATGCTGAGACACCCAGTCAAGGGGTATATTTTCTTCAGCAAAGGAGATTGTGGATTATTTTTTCAGAAATAATATGGCTTTCTTAATATCTGAAGGATATGAAGACCTGCTATCATAGCTCTATTATTGAGGTTAAATCCAATGATAACCCTCACACAAATTCCGTTAATCTCTTAAATGGGTATTTTATACTATTAAGTTACTGAGTTACATTACATTACAGCCTTCCTTCCTACTGAACTGTCACTACTAATCTATGCTAACAAAATAGTAAAGTGATTGACTGACTTTCTGACTAACAGATTCACTGACTGACTGACTTAACGAAACGTCTAAAGCTAAAATCTTGAAATTTGAGGTGAGGTTACCCTTGGAAATTTTTTATTTATTTGTACGAAAAGTACTAAATCGTGGTATAATTTGAATTTGGTTGAACCGATAAACCTGGAATCTTGAAATTTGACGATAGGATCACTGTTGGGGTATAGGATTGGGCTTTGCATAAAGTTTTGGAAATGTGTACTAATGTGTACTATATTTGGTACATATAAATGTTGGGTGAACCAATAGAGCTGGAATCCTAACATTTGCAGTTTGGACCACTGTTAGGGTGTAGTGTTTATATATATAGAAAGTTTTGGAAATTCGTACTAAAGTGTACAAAATGGTACCAAATGTGGTTTTGGGTGAATCGATAGAGCTGGAACGCTGAAATTTGGAAATGAGGTTACTGTTGGAGTGTAGTATTAGAATATTGATGTAATTTTGGAAATTGTACTAAATTTGGTAAGATTTGAATTTTGGTGGACTGAAAGCACTGGGATTTGAAATTTGGAGTTAGGATCATTGTTAAGGTGTAGGATTGAGTTATGTAACATGTTTTGGAAATTTGTACTAAATTTGGATGAACCGACAGAGCTGGAATCATGAAATTTGAAATTAGAATCACTGTTATGATATACGATTGGGCTATGAAGAACGTTTTGAACATTTGTACTAATGTATACTAAATGGTACCACATTTGGATATAGGTGAACCAATAGAGCTGGAATCCTGAAATTTGGAGTTAGTATCACAGATGTCTACTAATGTGTACTACATGGCACAAAATTTGGTACAATTTAAATTTAGAGTGAAGCGATAGAAGTGGAATCCTGACATTATGTATTAAGATTTCCATTGGATTTGTACGTATGTGTACAAAATGGTACTAAATTTGATATAATTTGGATTAGGTGAACCGATAGCGCTGGAATTTGGAGCTAAGATTGTGGTGTTTTTGAAATTCGTACTTATGATTGTTAAAGTATGTATTTATGGAAAATTATATTGATGTGTACTAACTGGTACTAAATTTGGATTTGGGTGAACCTACATTTGAAATTTGGATTTTTATTTCGAAATAAGAATTACAAGAGTACCAAAGGTAATGAATGACACCAAATCTAGTAGAAAGCTAGATTTCTGTTGCCGTCAGAATTGTTGTGTAGAGTTGAAATATGGAGTACTATAAGAGAACATACTGAAACTTTAATTATGGTCGGTAGTGGTTTTTAAATTCTCTAACGAAGTAGCGGGCATATGCTAGTACAGTTACATAAAATCAACTTATAATTCGAAAAAATCACTGATTTATTCATCGAATATTTCTCCGAAATTATTTTCTGTGATAAATTATTATCACACTCACTGGTAATTAGCTGTTTTATCGGAGTACTGTGTATGTATCTAGCAATTTTTATACCCTTCACCCCACTGTGTTATAGGGTATTATGTCTTTGTGCGTATGTTCGTGACAGCCAAAAGGAATCGAGATACACCCATGGTTCCTTTTGAGGAAATGAGATAGGCACATGGTTCCTTTTGAAAATAACCATCGAATCTATTTCTATATATATATATATATGTCCCACATGATATTATTGCATTTTGTTGAAATTGGTGCAGATGCAGCCAAGCTTCCATATATATAGGAGGGTTTCTGTATCCAGTTTGCTTTAAATCGAATATAGTCGAATAGGTCTTTGTCGATTTTCGAGTCTCCCACTTTTAAAAAAAATATTTTTTCCCTATAACATCATTTAGATTCAAAATTAGATTTTTATACCCTACACAACTATGTTGTCAGGGTATTATAGCTTTGCGCAGCCCCAAAAGTTTGTAACGCCGCGAAATATTGGTCCTAGACCCACATTTAAGTATACCGATCATCATATGTCGACTAGCTGAGTCGATCTAGACATGTGTGTCCGTCCGTCCGTCTGTCCATTATAATTTGTAAACACGATACAGGCCACAGTTATGGACCACAAAATTTTGCATGTAGGATGGGTTCTGGCCAATGAAGACCCCTATTGTTTTTGGGAAAGATAGGTTAATATTTAGGGGATAAAATAGACCAAATACTTAATTTTTGTCGTTTTTTCTGGTCGCTCCACAAGCCGCAATTATAGCCTAAACACCGCGAATTTTTGCATGGAGAAGGGGATCGGGCCATAGAATAAGCATGCTTGTTTTGATAAATATCGGTCAATATTTAGCGGGTCAAATAGACCCTGACTTTTGTGTGAAAAATGACAAAATTTGTATTCTATAGCGTATATATTTACCCCTGAAGGACATAGACCCCAGAAGTTGATAGCATATCCAAGAGAAGTGGTTGACCTTTAAATTGATACTAATTATATGGTCGTATGTACTCAGATGTAGGAGTTACACATAAATATTTACAGGTGCATACGTACTGAGATATTATTTAGTAACCCATTACCACACTAGAGGGCGGAAATTTAGCGTTGATCGCTTTGAGATGTTCAAAGAGGATCCAGGTATGGTCAGGGATATCGGCAATAATTTTGGTGAAGATCAGATACAAACTTTGGGATGAAGTGGACCGAAAACTTAATTTTTTATGTTTTTTCCTAGACTATCTATAGGCCACAATTATAATCCGAACATCACAACACAATCCACGGTGAAGGGAATCTGGACGAGTAATTAGAAGGGCTGTACCCAATATTGAGAATATTCGGAAAATAAGTCAGTGTAAGGAAGAGGAGCTGTCGATCTTTAATCGGGCAAGAGGGCGCAACTATCACGAAATATTGCCCACGCTCAGAATAAACGTCGGCAGAAAGTTAGAGTTCCGTGGTAGTTGTGTAGGGTATCGTATGTTCCGCCCCGTCCGACTATACTGCTCTGCTCACTGGTTATACCCTACACAACTATTATGACAGGGTATTATAGCTTTGTGCAGCCCAAAAGTTTGTAACGCCGCGAAATATTGGTCCTAGACCCACCTTTAAGTATACCGATCATCATATCTCGACTAACTGAGTCGATCTAGACATGTGTGTCCGTCCGTCCGTCTGTCAAATGTAGGATGGGTTCTGGCCAATGAAGACCCCTATTGTTTTTGATAAAGATCTGGCAATTTTTAGCGGGTCAAATGGACCCTGACTTTTGTGTGAAAAATGATAAAATTTGTATTCTATAGCGTATATATTTACCCCTGAAGGACATAGACCCGAGAAGTTGATATTATATCCAAGAGGAGTGGTTGACCCATAATCTAATACGAATTATATTGTTGTATGTGCTCGGATGTGGGAGTTACACCTAAATATTTAAAGGTATCTCCATATTCGCATATTATTTAGTAACCCATTACCACACTAGAGGACGGAAATATAGCGCTGATCGCTTTGAAATGTTCCATGAGGTTCCAGTTATGGTCAAGGACAACGCCCATAATTTTAAGTGATCAGATAATAATTTTGGAATGAAGTGGACCGAAAACTTAATTTTTTGTGTTATTTTCGAGTCGATCTATAGACCACAAATGAAAGCCGAACATCACAACACAACCCACGGTGAAAGAAATCTGGACAATAGCTGTACTGAATACTCGTAATATTCGGAAATATGTCAGTGTAAGGAAGAGGTGCTGTTTACCTCTAATCGGGCAAGAGGGGGAAAATATCACGAAATATTGCCCAGGCTCCGAATAAACATCCACAGAAAATTGGAGTTCCGTGGTAGTTGTGTAGGGTATCGTATGGTCGGCCCCGTCCGACTATACTGCTCCGCTCACTGGTTTATTCATTGTTATCTTATCTTTATACCCTTCACCACACTGTGGTACAGAGTCATTGTGCATATGTTTGTAACAGGCAAAAGGAATCGAGATAGACCCATGGTTCCATTTGAGAATATGCATAGAATCACTTTCTAAGTCGAGTTACGTATGTCCGTCTGTCCGTCCGTCCATGTATATTTGTGAACAAAGTGCAGGTCGCATTTATGATTTGGATGAAATTTGGTACAGGTTCAGATTTAGATATAGCTCCCATAAATAGTTTAGATATTATGTAAATTCAGATTTAGATATAGCGTCCATAGTTTCGTCCGATTCTTTGTTCAGATTTAGATCCCATATATAGTTTAGTCCGATTCTTTGTGAATGATACACCAAATTTCCAATATTTGTCCGATTGGCACAAAATTTTACACAGAGTAATTTTTACTTATGGGCGTTTCATACATTTCATTTTAACTATTTTTCGTCTATTTTCTAAGAAAAATTACGAGTTTTTCCGTAAAATTGATAAAAGGAAATTCGAATTTTTAAAGAGCGAGAGACTCGAAAATCGAGATAGACCTATGGTTCCTTCACCAATATTGCTTACAATTGCCCATTTGCAGCTATTTAAGCATTAAACCATTTCATAGTTTTAGATGATTTTAGAAAGCCTAGTCTAACATAATAAGTTAACAGCTAAAAATATCTAACATTTACGATATAGATAAAATCTAGATAATATTAAAACGAAGATGTCACATTTCTCCAACACCCGTAAAGTAGGCTTTAAAAAACTGAAAATTATGTGGAGATCAACATGTAAAAGTGTTCACCTGTTGTCCCACGTTTTTATATTGCTCCCATATAGCAACGGCACATTTTTGGGATTTAGAATTTCATATTGGTGTAGTTGATATAGGACATTAGTCTACAGCTGTATTCTTTGACTTCAATTGCAGCAGTGTACGAGTAGGTTTTTTTAACACACTTACTAATAAAAATTATAGATGTTTTAAGTACCCTCCGAACATCTACACACTGTTTTTATTTTCTATTGTAATTGCCTATGCAATGTTAATCCCTTGTCTATAAAAATTGAAACCTCGAAATATTTCTACATATTATTTTTTTGGATTTCCCTAAGCAAATTGCGTGTTTTTTTTTTTTTTTTTTTTTTTTTTTTTTTTGCCAAACAAATAAATTCTTTTACGTTTAACATCAAAATGCTTACGAAAACATTCCGTAGAATTGCACAAAATGAAATAAAATTGAATTGAATTTCGACGTGTTGCCGTGAATGCCCCTACGCCAGCCGTCAATGTATTAACTCTACACCTCGGTTTGGTGAGGTGATTGGTTTTCTTTCCGTTTGTTCGTTAGGTGTTCAAATGTGTCAGTTACGCTCCTAAGGCTCCTCATAGACCAATCTTACTGCCGACTGACTGACTGAAATGCCTAACTGTCTATTCTTATCAGATTGAAATTGGCAGTTAAATGCCAAAGGCAAATTACCACGTGCCACAAAATGACTGGAAGAAAACGCATTTAAGCGGTCTGACTCTAAGTGTCAGAATGATTTCACATACGATTTACTCGAAATTTGCTGGTGTTTGCAAAACGCATTATGGTCGATGTTCGTTCGATGCGTGGTGGCCAAAGAAACGGAATTAGTCGATGGTTTAGACATTAAGAGAAGTGTCTATTGGGAACATGTACATTAGAACTGTTATCCAAGTGTTTTGATGAAAATGTACGTAAGTACGTTTTCGCAGTTATGGTAAATAGTGTCGAATTGTAAGAAGAGTGCACCTCAGGGTTTATTATTTGGACAATATTTCGGGGAATGTTATAGTTTGTCGGTAGATACAAAAATAAAATACACAAAAAGCACAAATCTTATAAAACGTTGTTAATTTCGTTGTAAGATAATTTTTATAAAATAATGTAGGATAAGATTTACAGGGGTCCAATAAGAATAAGAAGAGGCATTTTGGTACCGAATAATGTGTCAAAATACCTTAAAAATCCGAACCGGATTTCCCAGTTTTAAAAGCGTTTAGATACCCATAATAACGAAAATCCAATGGAAACATAAAAAGTGAAAAATCGTTAAGTTCGGCCGTACTGAACTTTGGGTGGGAGACGGGGGCACCTTCGAAATCGCGTATTCGATACGAAACTCTCCCTGTACATCACTAGCTTCGATACATAAGTATCGGTGAACGGTTTATTGGATTTTTACAGATGTTTTCTGTAATATTTCCATTCCAATTCGTAAGTATTTCGTGTATAAAACTTTTCAATTTTTATGACAGTAATTAATTACAATGTTCATTCTTATAAAAATAATTAAAAATGTAATGTTTTTAGAAGATTGGTAGAAAAAAAATTAAAAAAAAAAAACATATATAGTACCTTCGGGGTACATTCGGCATTTTGAAGTGTGGCATATTCGGCCACATACAGATAGTGTAATATTATTTCCTTAAAATGTTTTTGAGTTTGTATTTCAAAATAATCCTTTAATATGGTTCGAAATGACATATATATGACCAAAAGGGCTTGTATTGATGAAAATGCGATATAAAAAACTATTCCTGATGTTATATGTGACCTTGAGGTGTCAACGTCCGCCGCTAGAAAATATAGCCTTAAAAGTCAAATTTTGAGTCGTATATTAAAACAAAATGGAACTTTTAAAGGATTTGGATTTCAACCAGACTGATAGTGGTGATAATTACCAGGCTATGACTATGGTGCCTAATGGGCCCCATCAAATGCCGAAGCTACCCTGGGTAGGGGCACACTCGGCGAATTTGACTTTTTTGCAAACCTGTAAAAATGTTTAACAAATACTTATTTCTTTTATGTTTTTGGTACTAGTTTTTATAATTAAGTTTCAGACGATAATAACCAGCTATAAAGTTTTTATACCTGTTGAATGAGTACTGAGATATAGAGCTATCTATCTCGTCTCCTTTTGCCTGTTACAAGCATATGCACAAAGACATAGTACCCTGTACCACAGTATGGTGAAGGGTATAATGACAGCAAATCGCGTTATCCTCAAAATCATTATTATACATATAAATAATATAGATAAAATCGGAAGAAAATACATATGAGCGCTATATCTAAATCTGAACCCGTTTTCTTCAAGTGAACTCTGCCAAATATTATCCAATTCGGATCTATAAATCGACTCATAATGTGGTTCTACTCATATTTTCAAAATTAACCTTTTGGGTACGACCTGTACTTTGTTTACAATGGACGGACATGTATAAATCGACTCATAATGTGGTTCTACTCATATTTTCAAAATTAACCTTTTGGGTATCTGTTACAAACTTATGCTCAAAAAATATAATCACAATTTGTTTAGCGGCTAGCGTGAATACAAAAGACAGACGTGTGTAAATCGTCATAGAATTTTACGTTCATCAAGAATATAGGACCGGATATGATTATTTTGATGAGTTACCAGCGGAAACATAAACTTAATATATATTCAATAGTGAAGGATATAAAAAATGGATTATATAGGGAATACCCCTAAAAGGGGCGAATGTTAACAACTTTTTACAGAATTCAGTTGAAAAACGCGCTAAAGAACCCCTAAAATACCGAAAATAAGGTGTTCCTTATATGAGGGCTACAAGAAAACGGGAACATATATTTATAATTTTTAGTTGAGAAATTTGGTACACACTAAGAACCCAATGTACCCAATTTCAACAAATTCAGTTGAAAAACGTGTTCGAGAGCCCCATATCGAAAATTGGAGAGGGGGGATACCTTATATGAGGACCTGTATAGCACATCTTCGAACTTGACCTGCCTGCAGACAAAAGACAACTCGATGCAAAATTTTGATTACAAAGGATAGATAGACAATTTTTATTGAGTTGCAACCGAAAAACAAACTTAATATACCCTCCATACTATGCTGGAGTTTATAAAAATTACAAACGGAAAGTAAAAACCAGTAAGGAAAGTAGTAAAGTCGGACGGGGCCGACTATATGATACCCTTCACCACTTTGAGTATATTCAACAGATGAATCCTAACAGAAGTCGCATTTTTAAAGGACCAGTAAAATGAAATTGGAACCATAAACACGTCATTCTGCAACCGATACTAAATTGTTCATTTGGTCAGATATAGAAGCTATATCTAAATCTCAACCGACTTCAGGAAACTTAACACACATCATTCTAGACCTAATTTGTTACGCTGCCAAATTTCGTGCAAATCGAAAGATATATAGGGACTTTGGTGCACCATTTACATTAAATCTGACGAAAGTATATGTGGGAGCTATATATAAATCTGAACCGATTTTCAGGCAACTTTACACACATCATTCTAGACCTAATTTGCTACGCTGTGCCAAATTTCGTGCTTAAATCGACTCAAAAAGTGATTCTATGCATATTCTCAAAAGGAGCCATGGGTCTATCTCGATTATTTTTGCATGTTACAAACATATGCACAAAAACATAATACCCTGTACCAGAAAAAAGAATTTGGTTCAAGAACCTCAAAACCTGGGGGCTACCAGAAAAAATTGACCAATATTTATAATTTATAGTGGAGAGATGTGCTACCTAATAAGAACTCGACGTACTAAATTACAGTCAATTTGGTCGAAAAATCCGATCAGAACCCCCAAAATAAAATACAGTCAATTTGAACCCCCAAAATACCAAAAATTTTGGGGTACCGTTATATGGGTACTACCAGAAAAACTGGACCTATATTTATAATTTTTAGTGGAGTAATTTGGTACCCAATAAGAACCCAATGTACAAAATTTCAGCGAATTCAGTTATAAAACGAGCCCAAAAACCCGAAAATACCGAAAATTGGGGGTGCCCTTATATGGGGGCTTTCCGAAAAAATGGACCTTTATTTATAATGTTTGGTAGGGAGATTTGCTACCCAATAAGAACACAAAGTACCAAATTTCAGTGAATTCGGTCGAAAAATACGATCAAAACAACCAAAATACCGAAAATTGGGGGTAATCTTATATGGGGGCTATCCGAAAAAATGGACCTTTATTTATAATTTTTGGTAGGGAGATTTGCTACCCAATAAGAACTCAATGTACAAAATTTCAGCGAATTCAGTTAAAAAACGCGCTCAAGAACCTCAAAATACCGAAAATTTGGGGGTACCCTTATATGGGGGCTATGCGAAAAAATGGACCGTTATTTATAATTTTTGGTAGGGAGATTTGCTACCCAATAAGAACACAAAGTACCAAATTTCAGCGAATTCGGTCGGAAAATGCGATCAAAACCCCCAAAATACCGAAAATTGGGGGTAATCATATATGGGGGCTATCCGAAAAAATGGACCTTTATTTATAATTTTTGGTAGAGAGATTTGCTACCCAATAAGAACTCAAATTTCAGCGAATTCAGTTAAAAAACGCGCTCAAGAACCTCAAAATACCGAAAATTTTGGGGTACCCTTATATGGGAGCTATGCCTAAAAGTGGACCGATTTTCTCCAATTTCAATAGGGTTCGTCCTTGGGCCAATTAAGTGACCTGTGCCAAATTTCATCCAAATCGGATCATAAATGCGACCTGTACTTTGTTAACAAAAATACATGGACGGACGGACGGACGGACAGACGGACATGCATAAATCGACTCAGAAAATGATTCTATGCATATTCTCAAAAGGAACCATGGGTCTATCTCGATTATTTTTGCCTGTTACAAACATATGCACAAAGACATAATACCCTGTACCACAGTGTGGTGAAGGGTATAATGAATATTATCGCAATGTATGGAGGAGCTTATTCTATAAGTCTTCATGACCACTTGACCCACTTTAAAGAAAACACTTTGTTATTTAATTCAATATTTGGTTAGTCCACCCTTGGGCAAAATTACAGTTCCCAACGGCATTGGTTCCAAGAGTTCAAGTTTGTACTTGAGATATATCAGTATCCATATTCTAATCGATTTAAGCGTAAACTTATTTGTCTGCCTTAGATGGCTCACTTTCACTAGGGACTACTATATATTCTTTCGTGATTCATTCCTCAATGCTGACTTTTATCATTTTATTACTAACTGATTTATATTCATATTCCCAAAGAATGACGCTATACTGGTCGTTCACTTTGCACTCTCTCTCTCTCTCTCTACCCCATTCAACACTTACATGACAATCACATATCGAACATTTCAGCCAATCATTTGAAATCGGTGACCTTTTTACTTAAACCACCTTTATGGTTATTTTCATTTATAAACCACTCAACTTAACCAATAATTCCCACCATTAGGGCAACGAACACGTTCAACCAAAAATAAAAATGAAATGCCATGAATATACAGACAAGTGGCAAGCAATTTTCTTTAATGTTTTTCACATTCACATCAATTAATGGTAGCGAGTGAAATTAAAAAGGATTAAAATGCAGCAAAGTTATCCAGTCATGCACACATGTATACATACATTCAAAGATTGTTCATTTATTTTTAACGTACTATTTTAATATGTTGTTATAGGAGGTAGACAGAAGAATTTCTGTAAAATGTTTTTTTTTTTTTAATTTTTATGTACGGTTTAAATATCTGAAATATTCAGTTAATGTAAAATTTGCCAGATTTTTCAAGTGACTGCTTCTTGTTTAAAATCAGCCGTATTGCAGTGCAACAAAAGTATTTTTTGGATACGACATTGTTTCCAACACCGTTTTTATATTTATATCCTCAGCATAATGAGTGTTTAAAGTAATATCTGATTTAGTCTCCAAGCCGACGTATTTGAGCAACCGTGTTAACACCAACTACAGCTCAGAGCGCTATCTAAAATATATCTCGATAAAAAAATCCTTTGGTACGTTGTGCCAAAGGACATTCGTCTTAATCGGACAAACTTTAGTTATTTGGTACACCATTTAGATGAAATCGAAAGACAAAATATAAATGGAAGCTCTATCTAAACCTGAAACGACTTCAATTTAATACGCTATGCAATATTTCATGTAAGCGAATGAGCCTATGTCTGGCTCCTCCACTTGCATCATTTGCATAAAATAGGAGAAATATTTGTGGGAGCTATATCTAAATCTGAACCGATTTCAACAAAAAACCAGTGAGCGGAGGAGTATAGTCGGACGGAGCCGACCATATGATACCCTACACAACTTCCACGAAAATATATCTTTCTGTAGTTCTATATTCTTAGCTTGGGCAACATTTCGCGATATTTACACCCTCTTGAACGTCTAGAGGTCAACAAATATTACTAATATTCAGTACAGTCCTTATAATTGCTTGTCCAGATTCCCTTCAACGTGGGCTGTGCTGTGATGTTCGACTTTCCCATAGATAGACTCGAAAACACACAAAAATTTAAGTTTTCGGTCCACTTCATCCCAATATTATTATCTAATAATCATCGAAAATTATAGGCATTGTCCTTGACCATACCTGGATCCTTATGGAAAATATCAAAGCGATCAGCGCTATATTGTGGTAATTGGTTTCTAAATAATATATGAATACGTAAGCACCTGTATATATTTAAGTGTAACCCCCACATCAACCACCCCCCTTTGATATACTATCAACTTCACGGGTCTATGTCTTTCGGGGGAAAATATATACGCTATAGAATACAAATTTTGTCATTTTTCACACACGAAAGTTAGGGTCCATTTGACCCGCTAAATATTGACCGATCTTTATCAAAACATGCATGCTTATTCCTTGGCCCGATCCCCTTCTCCATGTGATGTTTGGGCAATAATTGCGGCCTCTGGACCGACCAGAAAATCAGACAAAAATAAAGTTTTTGGTCCATTTCATCCCCTAGATATTAACCGATCTTTACCAAAAACAATAGGGGTCTTCATTGGCCAGAACCCATCCTACATGCAAAATTTCGTGAAGATTGGTCCATAACTGTGGCCTGTATCGTGTTTTCAAATTATAATGGACATACGGACGGACACACATGTCTAGATCGACTCAGATAGTCGAGATATGACGATCGGTATACCTAAAGGTGGGTCTAGGATCAATATTTCGCGGCGTTACAAACTCTTGGGGCTGCACAAAGCTATAATACCCTGACAACATAGTTGTGTACCGTTTACCATTTACATAAAATGGGACTTGAGTTTATGTGAGCTATATTTCAATCGGAACCAATTTCAAACTTAACAAAAAGCATTCTAGACTAAACTCCATACCCGCTGCTATATTTCGTGAATATAGAACATACATAGCCTCCTCGGTGCTCCAATTACATACTATATATATATTAGCTAAATCAAAACTGAAACAAAACTTCGCATACATCAGTCAGGATCTAATTCAATGCAATATTTTGTCTCAATCGGAAAAATATTGGCAGAATGGTGTTCCATTTACATAAAATCGGACGAACATATGTACGGAACTATATCTAAATCTGAAGCGATTTTAATAAAACTTCACGGAAGTCAACCTGCAGTAATTTCAATACGCTATGTAAACTATTGTCTCAATCGGTCAAACATTGACAGTATGGTGCACCATTAACATAACATCGGACGAAACTATATATGGGAGCTATACTGCAGCAAAAGCAACACTTGGGTATCACAGACCACCAGGAGAGTCGTAATGCTACTGATATGAAAAACGCAGCGTATTGGGCAACCTTGCGGACAGAAGCAGCACGTAATGCGATGGAGAACTATCGGGAAGAGAGGAGAAACGTATTTTCAAAAAAAAGAGGAAAAAGCGGGAACAAATCGAACAAGTCCGAAAATTCTAACAACGGGTAAAACACCAAACCGAAGGCTTTGGTGCAAGAACATCCTCCTGTAGAGATAAAGAAAGAAACATGGTGACAGATGCAGACAGGTTGCTGAGGATCTGGAAGAAGCATTTTGAAAAACTTCTGGTATCAAATAGTAGTAGTGAAGTAGATATCGCAGAACCAATAATAGATGACGGTATAGAGTGTATGCCACCTAGCCAAGATGAAGTCAGAATAGCAATCAATCGGCTGAAGAATAATAAAGCAGCAGGTGCCGATGGGTTACAAGACGAACTATTCAAGACTGGTGGTCAGATGCTGGTCAGGAGCATGCACCAGCTGATTAGTACAATTTGGATAGAAGAATGCATGTCCAATAATTAGAAGCATCCTATGTCCCGTGCACAAAAAATGAGACAAGATGATATGCGCCGACTATAGAGAAATAAGTCTCCTTTCCATCGTATATAAAGTGCTATCCAGCGAGAAAAAAATCTCCGAAAGATCTATGGGCCGATCTGTGTTGACGGTGAATATCGCCGTCGAATGAACCATGACATGTACTATCTATTCTCGGACATCGACATTGTTAGACGTATTGAGCTGCAGCGACTACGTTGGCTAGGTCATGTTGTGAGAATGGATGAAGATGATCCAGCCCAGAATGCATATAAAAGCGAACCAGCTGATGGTTCACACAGAAGGTGAAGGCCAAGAATACAATTTAAAGATCAAGTCGAAGACAACATTGACGAGAATGGTTTTTCAAATTGGAAAAACTGCGCAAAAGACCGACGCGCCTGGAAATCTTTTCTAAGCTTGGCTTATGGATCGAAAGTTCTGTCACAAGCCAGATAAGTAAGTAAGTATATGTAAATCTGAACCGATTTCAACAAAGCTTGGCACACATCAAACTAGACATAATTTAGTTCTCTGTGCACAATTGTGTCTCAATCGGAGCAATATTGGGAGTTTGGTGCATCATTTCCAGAAAATCGGCCATATATATATGTATATATATATATATATATATGAGAGGTATTTCTAAATCTGAACCGAGTCTTTCCAAATTTCAATAGGGTTCGTCATTGGACCAAATATATGGGTCATGCCAAATTTCATCCGATTCGGATCATAAATGCGTCCTCTACTTTGTTTACAAATTACCATGGACAGACGGACTGACAGGCTGACCGACATGCCTAAATCAACGCAGAAAGTGATCTATGCATATTCTGAAAAGGAACCATGTGTCTATCTCGTTTCCGTTTGTCTGTTACAAACATATGCACAAAGACGTAATAGGAAATTGTTGTTTGGATGAAAAAAAGGAAAAACAAACTTATACCCTCCATACTATGGTGGAGAGTATAACAAGGAAAACGTCTCCGATTGGAATTACCGTAGTTCATACCATAGATATATATGTCTGGAGTAACGTGTTGAAATTCAACCATAAATCGACAAAATATTCTAAAGTGTTTGGAATTTTATTGAATGCTATATTTTTCATAAAAGATTTGTACACAGATTTTTAACTAACTAATTAATATATTTACACCCTACACAACTATGTTGTCAGGGTATTATAGCTTTGTACAGGCCCAAAAGTTTGTAACGCCGCGAAATATTGGTCCTAGACCCACCTTTAAGTATACCGATCATAATATCTCGACTAGCTGAGTCGATCTAGACATGTGTGTCCGTCCGTCTGTCCATTATAATTTGTAAACACAATACAGGCCACAGTTATGGACCAATCTTCACGAAATTTTGCATGTAGTATGGGTTCTGGCCAATGAAGGCCCCTATTGTTTTTGGAATTACCGTAGTTCATATCATAGATATATATGTCTGGAGTAACGTGTTGAAATTCAACCATAAATCGACAAAATATTCTAAAGTGTTTGGAATTTTATTGAATGCTATATTTTTCATAAAAGATTTGTACACAGATTTTTAACGAACTAATTAATATATTTACACCCTACACAACTATGTTGTCAGGGTATTATAGCTTTGTACAGGCCCAAAAGTTTGTAACGCCGCGAAATATTGGTCCTAGACCCACCTTTAAGTATACCGATCATAATATCTCGACTAGCTGAGTCGATCTAGACATGTGTGTCCGTCCGTCTGTCCATTATAATTTGTAAACACAATACAGGCCACAGTTATGGGCCAATCTTCACGAAATTTTGCATGTAGTATGGGTTCTGGCCAATGAAGGCCCCTATTGTTTTTGGAAAAGATCGTTTACTATTTAGGGGATGAAATGGGCCAAAAACTTTATTTTTGTCGGGTTTTCTGGTCGCTCCAGAGGTCGCAATTATTGCCCACACACCGCGAATTTTTGCATAGAGAAGGGTTTCGGGCCAAAGAATAAGCATGCCTGTTTTGATAAAGATCGGTCAATATTTAGCGGGTCAAATGAACCCTGACTTTTGTGTGAAAAATGACAAAATTTGTATTCTATGGCGTATATATTTGCCCCTGAAGGACCAAGGCCCGAGAAGTTTATAGTGTGTTCAAGAGGAGTAGTTGACCTTTAAATTGATACCAATTATATGGTCATATGTACTCAGATGTGGGAGTTACACTTAAATATTTACAGGTGCTTACGTATTCAGACATTATTTAGTAACCCAATACCACACTAGAGGGCGGAAATATAGCGCTGATCGCTTTGAAATGTTCAATGAGGATCCAGGTATGGTCAGGGATATCGGGCATAATTTTTGGTGATGATCAGATCAAAATTTTGGGATGAAGTGGACCGAAAACGTAATTTTTTATGTTTTTTTCGAGACGATCTATAGGCCACAATTATAATCCGCACATCACAACACAAGGGAATCTGGACAAGTAATTGAAAGGTTGTACTCAATATTGGGAATATTCGGTAAATATGTCAGTGTAAGGAAGAGGTGCTGTCGATCTTTAATCGGGCAAGAAGGTGCAAGATAAATGTCGGCAGAATGTTAGAGTTCCGTGGTAGTTGTGTAGGGTATCGTATGGTCGTCCCCGTCCGACTATACTGCTCCGCTCACTGGTTTTATAATGCTTTCAAATGGAAAACTAAAATTATTTGACTTTATACAAATTATTGTTGGGAGCAAAATATTTCTCATTTTCGAATCCAATGAAATATATCGTGCTCCTGTTATTAAATCGTTTTTATAATGTTGTGTCTTTAGTTAATTTCCCATGAAAATAGTTCATTCTTCTTTCAGTTGTTTTTAGCATTTATCACGAAATCAAGATACACACAACGATAATTGATGTCCTTGATGGCAACCCATAATGTATTGGCATATTTGGTTAAATACCCAAGTCAACCCACTACGCCCACCAAGAAATCAACAGTTCAGTATCTTTCATTTACCCAACTCAATCACACCTACGCATCGACAACTAACCACAATGATTGTGGAAAGAAACTTGTAAATGAATTTGTCTTAAAATAGACTTGAATCCTGCTGCTACAATACAAGTAAAATGCAAATGTCGCACACATGCACGAGCAAAATGAGTGGGTGTTCGTACGTATAACCTCATTGGAGGATATATGATATGTACAGTTGAGGAAGTCAGTCATTGGGTATGGACTTTCTTTTTTACATCGTATATCCCTTTTTAATTAATTCTTCCCCTTTTCCGTCTTTGTGGGCATGTTAAACTAATTACGATTTTTATGCTTGAAAATTAGTTGCTGCAATTTAGAAGAATATCAAATAAATAAAATAGTCATAAAAACCGGGTGGAAAATAAATGAATCAATTACCCTTAAAACGCTGTTGTGGACACATTATGTGGTGGTATTTTTTTATTTTACACCCACCCACATAGGATACGCTATAAATGGAGATATTAAATTTTATGATTTTTTGATTGTGTATTAAATCAAATCACGTAGAAAAAAGTTTTATAGTATTTTTTTCACAGTGTTGAAATATTATGGGGTACATAAATTTATATTAAATACCTATAAATATATAGACATATCGTTTCTTGAATTTAAAAATTACGAGTAATAAAATCATTTATCATCCAAGTTGCGGAAGTTTTCCTAATGAAAATTAACAAATGATTCCTGAAATGGGAATATCTTACTCGAATAGGATGCTGAAAAATTCATTTTTTAAAGCCTTTGTAAAATAAACTGATATTGAACCAGTGAGCGGAGCAGTATAGTCGGACGGGGCCGACCATACGATACCCTACACAACTACCACGGAACTCAAATTTTTTGCGGATGTTTATTCCGAGCCTGGGCAATATTTCGTGATATTTTCCCCCTCTTACCCGATTAGAGGTAAACTGCACCTCACAGTGATATATTTTCCGAATATTTCGAGTATTCAGTACAGCTATTGTCCAGATTCCTTCGGCTTTTATTTGCGGTCTATAGATGGACTCGAAAATAACACAAAAAATTAAGTTTTCGGTCCACTTCATTCCAAAATTATTATCTGATCATCACCGAAAATTATAGGCGTTGTCCTTGACCATAACTGGAACCTCATGGAACATTTCAAAGCAATCAGCGCTATATTTCCGCACTCCAGTATGGTAATGGGTTACTAATGAATATACGTATACGGAGATACCTGTAAATATTTGGGTGTAACTCCCACATCCGAGCACATACAACAATATAATTGGTATTAATTTAAAGGTCAACCACTCCTCTTGCATATAAAATCAGCTTCTCGGGTCTATGTCCATCAGGAACAAATATATACGCTATAGAATACAAATTTTATCATTTTTCACACAAAAGTCAAGGTCCATTTGACCCGCTAAATATTGACCGATCTTTATCAAAACATGCATGCTTATTCTTTGGCCCGATCCCCTTCTTCATGCAAAATTTCAAGATGTTCGAGCCATTATTGCGGCATCTTTCCCAAAAACAATAGGGGTCTTCATTGCCAGAACCCATCCTACATGCAAAATTTCGTGAAGATTGGTCCATAACTGTGGCCTGTATCGTGTTTACAAATTATAATTGACAGACGGACGGACAGACGGACACACATGTCTAGATCGACTCAGCTAGTCGAGATATGACGATCGGTATACTTAAAGGTGGGTGTAGGACCAATATTTCGCGGGGCTGCACAAAGCTATAATACCCTGACAACATAGTTGTGTAGGGTATAATAAATACATTTTACTTTAAATGTGGATACTAAAACATAATTATATATATATATATATATATATATTTCCTAACATATCCTAATAATTCAGTATTCATCATTGCACATTCAGCTTCACCCTTTAACAAATACCGTAAACAGAAATTTTTTGGTTTAACCAAATATTTTCTTAAAATATATTTAAATATTCAAAGACCTATGAAAGTGATGACATTTCAATTCGATGAAGCAAGCCTAACAAATGTGACATCATCATTTTGGTCGCTGTTAGACTAAACGTCGTATTTAAAATCATTTAAGTTAATCATCCGTAAACTTCAACACAATATGTAAATTGATTAATTAGTAAAATGCAAATCGCATGGTTAATAATAGAACAGGGGTACATAAAGACTATTCCGCTTCGTATATGCTTTATACTGAGATTTTTAAGACAATGTGATAATTACTAATCTATTATAGTATACTAATAAACGACAGACAAGGAACTAATTTCCTAAACTGCAGAAACTTTTCTAGATTTCAGGCGGGGCCTGTCAAGTTCTTCAATCTTGCTCAAGACAAACATCGCTCATGGTAAATGCCTTACATCAGAAAAAGAAATGTCAAACTACAGACCCTTGGGTTGAAAACTAGGCCTAGAACACACCGAAAATGATTGAAAATGTTTCTCCCAAAATACCGAATAACGGGAGTACCGCTTTATGTAGATACTACCCTAAAATTTCAATTAATATTGACAATTTTTAATGGGGAGATATTCTACCCAATGGGAATCCGAAACAAGTAAAAATGTTGTTAAGGTTTTCCGGGCCGAACTATTTATACCGTCCATCCTGTTTTTATGTGGAAGCGTTACAAAAATTACAAACATATATTAAAAACTTTCTGGAAAGAACTTTTTTATTCACCGGGAATCCGGCCAAATTGATGCAAATAAAGGATAATGCGTCATTAAACCTACAGAAATATTTGTGTGTCACCCTTCAAAATACGGACACCATAACGTGGACCGGTATTAGTATTAATATTAGTTTTTTTATACCCTTCACCACTCTGTGCTACAGGGTATTATGTCTTTGTGCATATTTTTGTAACAGGCAAAAGGAAAGGAGATAGACACATGGTTCTTTTTGAGAATATGCATAGAATCACTTTTTAAGACGATCTATGCATGTCCGTCCGTCCGTCTATCTGTCTGTCCATGTTAAATTGTAAACAAAGTACATGTCGCATTTATGATCCGAATTGGATGAAATTTGGCACAGCTCATTAGTTTGGCCCAAGGATGAACCCTATTGAAATTGGGAAAAATCGGTTCAGATTTAGATATAGCCCCATATATATTTTCGTCCGATTTTAGGCAATTGGTGCACCAAAGTCCCTGGAAATCTTTTCATTTGCACGAATTTTGGCATAGCGTAATAAATAAGGTCTAGAATGATGTGTGTTAAGTTTCCTGAAAATAGGTCCAGATTTAGATATAGCTCCCATATATATTTTCGTCAGATTTAAGGTATATGGTGTACCAAAGTCCCTATATATCTTTCATTTTGCACGAAATTTGGCATAGCGTAATGAATTAGTTCTAGAATGATGTGTGTAAAGTTTCCTGGAAATCGGTCCAGATTTAGATATAGCTTCCATGTATATTTTCGTCCGATTTAATGTATATGGTGTACCAAAGTCCCTATATATCTTTCGATTTGCACGAAATATTGCATTGCGTAATGAATTAGCTCTAGAATGATGTGTGTTAAGTTTCCTGGAAATCGGTCCAGATTTAGATATAGCTCCCATATATATTTTCGTCCGATTTAATGTATATGGTGTACCAAAAGCCCTATATATCTTTCGATTTGCACGAAATTTGGCACAGCGTACTAAATTGTTTACAATGATGTGTGTTAAGTTTCGTGAAAATCGATCGATCGATCGCTTTACCATGGTGGGCCCAATCGGCACAAAGTTGTTCTCTACGTACTGAAGTTACTATAACATAACGTGTGGCAAGACATCCGTCCGTCTGTCCGGTATAATTTGTAAACAGATACCGACCATCGGTATGGACCAATTGCCACGAAACGGACGGGGATCTGGCCAAAGAAGACCCCTATTGTGTGTAGGATATGAAATGGACCCAAAAACTTTATTTTTGACTGTTCGCACTAGAACATCGTCAATTTTACCCAGAGAAAGGTGTCTGGCCATAGAAAAAGCATGTCTGTTTGGATGAAGATCGGTTAATATTAAATTAATGGACTCAAACTTTTGCGTGAAAAATTTCAGAGTTGGTATTCTATGGGGTACATATTTACTCCTGAGGAAAATAGACCGGAGAAGTTGATAGTTTATCCAAGAGGAGTGGTTGACCTTTAAATGGATACCAATTATATTGAAGTACATACCCGGATGGGAGAGTTACACTTAAACTTTACAGGGATCTATGTAATATTATATGGTTTAGTATTACTATTTCCACACTAGAGGGCGGAAACATGCAATGTAGCACTGATGTCTAGGAAATTTTGCATGAGGTTCAGATTATGGTCAAGGACGACACCTATAATTTTCGTTGACGATCAGATGATATTTCGGTGATGAAATAGACCGAAAACTTTAGTTTTTTAATCGCTCCAGACGTCACCGTTGTAATCATAAATTTTCCATAATTAAGGTCAATATTTAGCGGATCAAATGATGCCTACATCTGTTGTTGACATCTTATCGGTCAAGAGAGTGCAAAAATCGCGAAATACTACCCAGGTTCGAAGTATTGATGCGCAGAAACTGAGTCCTTAGCCGTTGTTGTGTAGGGTACCATATTGTCGGTTACGAATATACTGCTCCGCTCATTGGTTTAAAACAAAATGGCTTCTAACCCTTGAAAAAAATATTTTTTGAAACAATCTATGCCTGTCCTTAAGCTTGAAAAACATTTTTTTGAAGCAATCTATGCCTGTCCTTAAAAAAATAACTTTAAAAAATATACACCTGTGATGACCCTTGAATATATAATCTATGCCTGTTTTGGCCCTTCAAAAAATATTTTTTGAAACAATCTATGCCTGTCCTTAAAGCTTGAAAAACATTTTTTTGAAGCAATCTATGCCTGTCCTTAAAAAAATAACTTTAAAAAATATACACCTGTGATGACCCTTGAATATATAATCTATGCCTGTGTTGGCCCTTCAAAAAATAATCTTTTAAAAATCTACGCCTTTGACGACCCTTGAAAAAATAATCCTTCAAAAATATACGCCTGTGTAAAAAATAATGTTTTAAAATCTCTGCCTGTGATGACCCTTTACCAAATAATGTAAAAAAAATCTCCGCCTGTGATGACCCTTTAACAATAATGTTAAAAATCCACACTTGTGATGTTACTTGAAAAAATAATGTTTTAAAATCTCTGCCTGTGATGACCCTTTACCAAATAATGTAAAAAAAATCTCCGCCTGTGATGACCCTTTAACAATAATGTTAAAAATCCACACTTGTGATGTTACTTGAAAAAATAATGTTTAAAAAATCTACGCCTGTGATGACCCTTGCAAAAATAATCTTCAAACCAGTGAGCGGAGCAGTATAGTCGGACGGGGCCGACCATACGATACCCTACACAACTACCACGGAACTCAAAGTTTCTGCGGATGTTTATTCCGAGTCGGAGTAATATTTCGTGATATTTGCACCCTCTTGCCCGATTAGAGGTAAACAGCACCTCTTCCTCCGAATATTACGAGTATTCAGCACAGCTATTGTCCAGATTCTCTTCACCGTGGGTTGTGTTGTGATGTTCGGCTTTCATTTGAGGTCTATAGATCGACTCGAAAATAACACAAAAAATTAAGTTTTCGATCCACTTCATTCCAAAATTATTATCTGATCATCACCGAAAATTATAGGCGTTGTCCTTGACCATAACTGGAACCTCATGGAACATTTCAAAGCGATCAGCGCTATAGTTCCGCTCTCCAGAGTGATAATGGGTTACTAAATAATATACGAATACGGAGATACCTGTAAATATTTAGGTGTAACTCCCACATCCGAGCACATACAACAATATAATTGGTCTTAATTTAAAGGTCAACCACTCCTCTTGGCTATAATATCAACTTCTCGGCTATATGTCCTTCAGGTGTAAATATTTACGCCATAGAATACAAATTTTGTCATTTTTCACTCAAAAGTCAGGGTCCATTTGACCCGCTAAATATTGACCGATCTTTCTCCAAACAGGCATGCTTATTCTTTGGCCCGATCCGTTTCTCCATGCAAAATTTCAAGATGTTCGGACCATTGTTGCGGCCTCTGGAGCGACCAGAAAAACCGACAAAAATTTAGTATTTGGTCCATTTCATCCCCTAAATATTAACCGATCTTTAACAAAAACTGTGGCCTGTATCGTGTTTACAAATTATAATGGGCAAACGGACGGACAGACACACATGTCTAGATCGACTCAGCTAGTCGAGATATGACGATCGGTATACTTAAAGGTTGGGCTAGGACCAATATTTCGTGGCGTTACAAACTTTTGGGGCTGCACAAAGCTATAATACCCTGACAACATAGTTATGTAGGGTATAAAAACTGGCTGGAATTTTAACATACAGGAATGGAATGGATATTTTCAGGAAAGACGTTTGTTATTCACCAAGAATCCGAAATTCGAAATAAGAATTTCGAAAACATTGGAACAATGTTCATCTTAAATATTGGGAGCTCTAACGTGATCTCAACAGTCAAACGAACAGGCTTAATCGATATAGACTTTAACTATTGTCAAGAAGTTACATACTCTTTATGGATGAGGGCATACGGAACTATAAGCCAGTGACGGGATTTGCGAAAAAACCAACTAACTCATCCCCACAATAGTACAACTGGAATAGTCCATAGTATTTAATTAGCGAAAACATACATATGTATATATGTAAATATTTTATCACACATGTCACATAAATATTCATAAAACGCATTTGACTAGCTTCTACACTGGCTTCAAGCGGCACATAAAAGGAATCATAAACGTGTAAAATATTTGCAGCATAAAACTAACGCTAATAGGGCTATTTTGAATTTCAATTACGCAAATGCGGTTGTTTTGGCTCGCCGAACTTTGGGTGCTTAGTGGCTGGTTTTCTACGAAAATCCGCAATAATTGGGGAAGTCCGTCAGTAGTTGTCAATAAATCGACAGTTATGCCAAAAGGTTTTTACGACAATTTTATAACCCTTAATACGAACATTAATCGAAATAATTATTAGATAAGATCTTAAAATGTTGACCCAAATTCAGTGATGATAGCTCGATAGATAGTCTTGCGAGATAACGACAAAACACAAAATAAAATTTTAATTGGCAGCTATAAATTTGTGAACAATAGTTGAGACAATGCCGTGAAATGCGCATTGTTTTGTCGAGTGTTTGCTAGCAGCATAATGAATGATTATGATTATGTGATGGATGGATGGGCGATGAATGCTGGGAAATTCACAAAAATATATATTTAAATTGATGATTGATATGAATAATATTGTATAAATATTTAATAAAGTTATTAATTTATATAACATTTGTGTGAAAACAAAATTGATTTTGTAATTTCCACTATCAATGGAAATGTAGACATAAGCGACAGATTATCGATATTATAATATAAACAATATATTATTAGTATAACATCATTAGTATTTCAAAAGAATAGAAAATCGCTCCGACGCTTTGAGAGATAAAACATCGACCAAATTCCAGAGGTTGAGAAGCCAAGTCTGGAATAGCGATAGAGCTCGCATATTTAATAGATAATGTGCACATATGCTATCAACAATTTTGTAGCACACATGTGGCTTCGGTAAAATCGGTTCAGTTTTAAATAGCTGGCATATATATTTTCGAGGGATTTCATCTAAATGATGCACTATGCAACCATAAATTGTCCGATAACTATGAAACTTAGGTGTGTTAAATTTATTTAAAACGGCTCAGAATTAGTAAAATTATTCACCGGGGATTCGGAATGCCGAATTATAGGCATTTCAGAGTACCGGAAAAGTTCGCCTCCCACTTTATATGCGGGTTATACCAAACAATAATCTACAACGAAAAAATTCGTCTAACATATTTTTAAATCACATCCGCCAAAATATAAAATTGAAGCCACTTCGTACTCCTCTATGAGGGCTACTCCGTTACATTAAAATTGTCATTCCGTTTGCAACACCACAAAATAAAATTCTATGTCGATCTATTAAATCACCATAGAGACTGCAATATTTAAGTCAGAGCTCTGAAATTTTGAACAAACATTGCTTGTAGATTTTGGTGTAGCCACCACATGACGGTACACCCCAAATATTCGGTATTTTGTGGATTTTGAACGCGTTTTTCAACCGAATTGGATGTAATTTCTTTAGGATATCGTTGTAAAACGCATTGCGGTACCAAAAAATTTTAATATTGACCCAAGTTTCATGGTAAGTTTCATATAAAGTTATCCCACAATATTCGATATTGTGGATTTTTGTACACGTTTATCAATTGAACTGCTGTAATTTAGAATTTTGGGTTGTCATTATATAGAATATGTTCATACTAAAAATAATTACTATTGACCTAAGTTTCAGGGTAGCCCCCATATAACAGTACGCCCCAATATTCGATATTTTGGCGATTTTCGGCACGTGTTTTATGAAAGACGTGAATATTATGTCTTTGGGCATAGAACTACTTTCCGTCCATGATTTTTTGTGAGTAAGTACAGGGTGCATTTATGATTCGATTTGGATGAAATTTAGCACAGGTCACTTATATGGCTCAAGGACGAACCCTATTAAAACTAGAGAAAATAAATAGACATAGATCCCATATGTAGTTTCGTCCGATTTTGTGTAAGTGGAAGACCATACTGCCAATATTGGTCCGATTAAGACAAAATTTTGCACAGAGTACTGAATTAGGTCCAGATTGATGTATGCGAATGTTGGAATCGGTTCAGATTTAAATATAGCTCCCATATATAGTTTCGTCCGATTTTATGTAAATGGAGCAAAATGCAGTGAATGTTTTCCGATTGAGATAAGTTACTACTGGTTGACATTCGCAAAATTTTTATACCCTGCACCACCCTGGTAACATGCAAAAGGAAACTATATAGAAAATATGCATAGAATCACTTTCTGAGTCCTTCAGTCTGTTTGTGTTAAATTTTAAACAAAGTACAGGTACCATTTATAATCTGATTTGGGTGAAATTTGGTACAGCTCATTTGTTTGGCCCAAGGACGAACCCTATTGAAATTGGAGAAAATTGATTCAGATTTAGATATAGCTCCCATATATATTTTTTATAAATGGTGTTCCAAAGTCCTTATATATTTTTCGATTTGCACGAAATTGGCACAGCGTACTGAATTAAGTCTGAAGTGATGTGTGCTACGTTGCGGTTTAGATTTAGACATAGCTCACATATATAGTTTTGTCTGATTTTATGTAAATGTTGCACAAAGTCCACATATATATTTGGATTTGTCATATCGTACTGAATTAAGTCTAGAATGATGTGTGCAAAGTTTCGTTAAAATCGGATCAAATTTAGATATAGCTCCCATATACGTTCGTCCGATTTAATGTAAATGGTGTACCAAAGCCCCTACATATATCTTTAGCTTTGCACGAAATTTGGCATATCGTAATGAATTAAGTCTAGAATGATGGGTGAGAAGTTTCGTGAAAATCGTTTCAATTTTAGATATAGCTTGCATATATATGTTCGTCCGATTTAAGGGAACCCCCCCCCCCCCCATTCGCGGGGTCTAAATTTTTTTTGATTTAATTCGAATCTGCACTAATTCAGGAATGTCCCTACAAAATTTCTAGTGAAAATATCAAGAACTCTTGAAGATATAGCCGATTTATTGTGTCAGCATCAAGTGACGGCTAAAGGGCTTCTCAAACTTTAAACGCGTTTTTGTCTTTTGCGAATGGCGGTCACGATAACTCAAAAACTAATGAACCAATCTATTCCAAATTTTTACACGTTTCTCTGTGAGTGTATAGCTATCGTATGAACTAGGATAAAGTCAATCGGTGAAGATCTTCCTTATTCTTTAACATGGTTTTTGATCAAAAATCGGCGATTTTTAAAAAATATTTTTTTAAAGGTCCGCCGATTTGTTAATTTTAGAGCGAAGCCAATAATCCTAGTTCATACGAGAGCCAGACATGTACTCTCTCTAACACCGTTGGAATTTTCGGATTCCGATGTTCCAGTGATACTGAATAAAGCCTAGAATGAATTGTGTTAAGTTTCGTGAAAATCGGCTCAGATTTATGGTGCACTAAAGTCCCTGTATATCTTTAAATGTGCGCGAAATTTGGCATAGCGTACTAAATAAAGTCTAGAATGATGTGTGTTGAGTTTCCTGCAAATCGGTTCAAATTTAGATATAGCTCTCATATATATTTTCCGACTTTATGTATGATGTTTCCGATTGGCACACAATTTTGTACAATCTTCTGAAGTTAGTATAGAGTTACGTATATCTATATTTGTGAAATTGATTTAGATCTACATATAAACCTATATTTTCGTCCGATTGACACAACATGTTGCAAAATGTACTGATGTTAATATCGTCCGATTTTAGGTGAATGGTACACAAAACTCCTAATGTTTGTCGATTGACACGAACTTTTGCACAACGTACCAAATTGAGGCTAGAATGGCTTTATTGCGTTTTGTTGAAATTGGTGCGGATGCAGACATACCTTCCATATATATTCATGTTAATTGTGCACCAAACAATCAAGGGGTGTCTGATTAAGATTACATTTCGAACAGTGCAGCATTCCACATAACGTGTGTCAAATTTATGTTAGTTATTTATTTAAGTTCGTTAAATTTTATGTCAAATTTTCTTCGAAAAGGAGATCTCTGTTAGGATACATATGACAAATATACCTAAAGTGGTGAAGGGTATCATATAGTCGGCCCTGTCCGACTTTACTACTTTCCTTACCGGGTTTTTTACAATTGCCAACCAATTTTAAGTATATTTCAAAATAACATGCCATTTTTTCATACACATGAATTTTGGTTCGAACCTTTACCATTATCTTGCGATTATTTAAAAATTTAGTTGTTACAATCCAGATGCCTATCTATAAATTTCCAGATCATAATTTTGTATTCAATGGCATATTTGCAGAATATTATTGCAGATGCACATTATCGACCGATTTACATTTTCGTATCCAAAAATAAAATGTTCATTGCTTAACTGCAATTTTGCATTTCTGAACTCCAATGAAGAAATCCTTGGAAAAATTTCAAAAGACCTCACAATTACTAAGTTTTAGAATTTTTAGATCTTTTGTTGTAATCAGTGTTGCCAAAACTTTGTTGATAAAAAATGCTAGATTTTGTTAAAAAAAAATGCTAGAAAGTTCTAAAAAATGTAAAAAAGTGCCAGATAAAAGTGCTAAAAATGTATAGAAGGAAATTTTATTATAGCACTGTGCGACACGAAAATTATTCAGTGGTTTTAATGTACCAATTCTGTTTAGTTGGAGTCCCTGGAACACGAAAATACCATTGGTTTTCCTGGGTCACTTCCAAAATTAGTTTTATAACGGTAAATATAGAAAAAACGTGGTCTCATAGATTATCAATTTGAAACGCGGATAACTTTTTTTATTTCTAACGGATTTATATTATTATTTTTTTCTATCGAAGAGTAGAATTTTTCCTTTCAAAGAAGATATATATTTGGTAAATCGGTTGAGGATTGACTGAGTTGCAGTGGTTGAAATGTGAAAAAAGAAGAAATTTATTTTTCTTCGGTCTGTACGATGAAATTATGATATCAAGCTGTATAAGTTTTATTATATTACGGGGAAGAAAATTAAATAAGCTTTCGGAAATGAGAAAAATCAAAAAATCGGTTAAAAATGGATGACTTATACACATGTTTGTATTGATTCTATGCATATTCTCTAAAGGAACTATGGGTTTATCTCGTTTCCTTTTGCTGTTACAAATATAATATGTTTCGATTTCGATTTGCACGAAATTTAGTACAGCGTACTGAATTAAGCCTAGAATGATGTGTGCTATGTCTCGTGAAAATCGGCTCAGATTTAGATATGGCTCCCATATATATTTTCGTCCGATTTAAGGTAAATGGTGCACCAAAGTCCCTAAATATCTATCGATTTGCACGAAGTTTGGCACAGTGTACTGAATTAAGCCTAGAATGATGAATTGAGTCCAGAATGGTGTGTGCTATGTTTCGTGTAAATCGAAAAAAATGTGTGCTCAGTTTCTTCAAAATCGGTTCAGATTTATATATTTCGTCCGATTTAATGTAAATGGTGCACCAAAGTCCTAATATATTTTTCGATTAGCATAGCGTGCTGAATTGAGTGTAGAATGATGTATGCTAAGTTTCGTGAAGATCCCTTCAGGTTTAGATATAGCACCCATATATATTTTCGTCCGATTTTACATAAATGGTGCACCAAACTGCTAATGTTTGTTCGATTAGCACGAAATTTTGCACAACGTATCAAATCGAGACTTGAATGACGTTATTCGGTTTTGTTAAAATTAGTGCAGATGCAGCCATAGATTCCATACGTATTTCGAACGGGTGTCTGATTGAAATTAAATTTTTAACCGAATAGCGAGTATCAATTTTGATAGGGATAAATATGTACAATATACCCTAAGTGGTGAAGGCTATCATATAGTCGGCCCAGTCCGACTTTACTACTTTCCTTACTGGTTATTAGTTTAGGTTTTGCTCGGTGTAGCTCCCAAAGAGCCGTACCCCACATTTTTCGATATTTTGGGAACGTCCGAATTGACTATGATTTGATACTTTTGATTTTAATGGATTAATGCCGGTAGCTACCTAATGACAATTTTGAAGGTTATGACCACATTTTCACACCAAAGTGGGGGTTTGGAGGCTGGCATATATGCAGATAATTATCCATCTTGGTCAATGTTTGCATATAAAAGTACCGCCAAATTTTCGGTATTTTGAAGGTTTTAGCAGCATTCTTTAGGTTATTTTAGGGTAGGACCTATTTATGCAGACAATTTCCAACGTAGGTTATGTTTGGACATACGTCACATATAATATTTAGTCCCATTTGTGTACTTTTGAGGTTTTACAACCTTTTTCCATAGAAGTGGCTGCAATTTTAAAACAGACAATACCACAGCCACCATATGAAGAACCCGACCATTTTTAAGAAAATTTTAATGCACACCACAATGTGCAGTGTATAGAATGTTTGAACGGTCGGGCTTTTTTACTTGTTCAGATTTACTGACACTTTTCTAACATTGGAAAATCCAATTCACATCGTGAAACATTTAGATATTTGGGATGAAACCAAACATACCTACATTTTTAAAAAAAAAAATTCCGGAAAAAATAAAAAATGCTAAAAAATATGCTAGGTGCCAGATCAATTTTTTTGGTGCTAAACGAGTTTGAAAAGTGCTAAATCTAGCACTAAAAGTGCTAAATTGGCAACACTGGTTGTAATTTGCCATTTCTAGCTTCAAATATGGCTCACTTTTTTTCTCCATCTATAATCTATCTATCTGCCAAATATTCATATCACTTTCTAAGTCACACCTAAATCAGGCTTATTAATACGTTTTACATATGTATTTATGGAGTCCGTCAATTTCAATTTTCTTACTTCATAATTAATCACACCTCGTTATAGTTGTCATACAGTTGGCCTAATATACAGACAAGTATTGTTTTATTTCTAATATTGTAATATTTTATTTATTATAACCCCGAAGATTCCATGCCCTTATTCACTTTTAAGCCTTCAGGCCTAAAAACAAATTTATTTGACAACATTGGACATTTATTATAGATTTTATGATTTATTACAGTCGAAAAAACTGTCACAAGCAGTGACAGTGACCTAAATATTAAGAAAAGAAGTTTTTTGTTTTTTTTTTTACGGCACGTTTCAGAGATTTCATTCAACACTGGGCAATGATTTTATTTCATTCATCATCGCATCTTACCATTGGCGCGGTATTAATTAATTAAATTAATATTTTTCCATATGAATGTTTTAAAAACTATAATCGATGCATCTCCTCTCCACCGCAACAATAAACCGTATGACTACACCGCATAAACGTTAGACTAATAGACGGCCATATTAATGGGGCTCATAGGCCGGTCGAGTCAAATTAATAACAAATCGCGACCAATTAATATGTTTGTTTTTGTTGTAAACTGTTTCCATTACAACAACTGCATGATGAGCGTGTTGGCCACATGTGGTGTTGACGTTTTTTCTGGTTTGTATTTCTAGCCGTTTAATCGTTTATCGCTGTTGTTGTTTGTGTGTGTTATCAAAATGTAAAATATTTGAAAACAAGGTTCTTTTGGTCGTTGTTGTTGTTGACTGCCGAAGATGAACATATCTATTACAGGTCAGCATTTCTTTGACAAGTTTGCATGTTTATTTTCGATTGCTACACAATGTTGTGCCCACCATTTGAAATTTTAGGTTATCAATTTCATAGATAGATATTTGCCTTTGACATTGAATTTGAATAGAAATGTGACAGTAACAGCTGTATTCGTTCGCTGCTGGTCATTGATAGATAGTTAAACATAGACCAATAGTGGTTGTTTCAAACAAACTGGAATTTAAAATGTTAATATGTTTTGTTTTGATACCCTACACACTATATGAATGTATCGAATTAAATAAAAGACACACATCACTATATTTCCAATACAGAATTCGAAAAAATAAGTGTGACTTACACATTGTTTACGAAAATACTTCGATATTTTATATTTAAAAAATCCGAAATAATATATAAAACCAGTGAGCGGAGCAGTATAGTCGGACGGGGCCGACCATATGATACCCTACACAACTTCCACGAAAATTTAACTTTGTGTGGTTCTATATTCTTATCTTGGACAATATTTTCACTCTATTGACCTTCAACGTGCGTTATGTTCTTATGTTCGGCTTTCAATTGTGGTCTATAGATCGACTCGAAAAACACAAAAAATTAAGTTTTCGGTCCTCTTCATCCCAGTATTATTATTTTAGTTTGGCATCACCGAAAATTAAAGGCGTTATCCTTGACCATAACTGGAACCTCATGGAACATTTCAAAGCGATCAGCGCTATAATCCACCCTCTAATGTGGTAATGGGTTACTAAATAATATATGAATACGTAAACACCTGAAAATAATTATTTGCAACTCTCACATCCGAGTACATAGGACAATATAATTGGTATCAATTTAAATGTCAACCACTCCTCTTGGATATACTATCAACTTCTCGGGTCTATGTCCTTCAGTGGTAAATATATACGCTATAGAATACAAATTTTGTAATTTTTCACACAAAAGTCAGGGTCCATTTGACCCGCTAAATATTGACCGATCTTTATCAAAAGAGGCATGCTTATTTCTTGGCCCAATCCCCTTCTCCATATGTTTTGGGCCATAATTGCGACCTCTGGTGCGACCAGAAAATCAGACAAAAAAAAGCTTTTGGTCCATTTCACCCCCTGAATATTAACCGATCTTTACCAAAAACAATAGGGGTCTTCATTGGCCAGAACCCATCCTACATGCAAAATTTCGTGAAGATTGGTCCATAACTGGGGCCTGTATCGTGTTTACAAATTATAATGGACGGACGGTAGGACGGACTGGACAAAGCTATAATACCCTGACAACATAGTTGTGTAGGGTATAAAAATGCGAAAAAAATATATAAAAACATTTGCAAAATTAAACCAATATTTCAATGAGACCCATGTTTTGGACACACATGTCTAGATCGACTCAGCTAGTCGAGATATGACGATCGGTATACTTAAAGGTGGGTCTAGGACCAGTATTTCGCGGCGTTACAAACTCTTGGGGCTGCACAAAGCTATAATACCCTGACAACATAGTTGTGTAGGGTATAAAAATGCAAAAAAATATATAAAAACATTTGCAAAATTAAACCAATATTTCAATGAGACCCATGTTTTGGAATAGCCCCTTTAAAGGTTCCGCCCCCATTTGCAATATTTTGAAGTTCCTAGGTTATAATCCAACTGAAGTCGATACTATATAGCATATCGAGTTTAAAAAGGATAGAATACCTCCTTGCAGAAATGTTTTTATTATGGGCCCATCTTTCGACATAGTACCCATGAAAAGGACGCTTTTTAATCGTGGTTAATATTACCCGATATTGATTTTATACCCTCAGCCTTATGGCTAATGAGGGTATATACAACTTTATACGACAATATGGTACCACACCCATAAAATTGTCCAAATTTTACAAAAATAAAAAATCATGCCAACGGGCTATCAGATTTTGTCGCATAATCCACATTACCCGAAGTTCCTCTATGTTATATAAAAGTATAAACCTATAAATAACATTTTCCGCATTGACATTATTCCCCGTCTAAGAACTCTGAATTCCAAAATTATGGTCCGAACACTGTGAAATTTTACATGAAGAAGGGGATCGGGCCAAAGAATAAGCATGCCTTGTTTCGATAAAGATCGATCAATATTTAGCGGGTCAAATGGACCCTGATTTTTGTGTGGAAAATTACACATTTTTTATTCTGGGGCGTATATACTTGCTCCTGAAGGACATATACCGGAGAAGGTGAAAGTATATGCAAGAGGAGTTGTTGACCTTCAAATTACATGGATGTATGTACTCCGAGGTGGGAGTTATACGTAATTAGGTACAGTTGACTATATGCATATTATTACTGTTACTCCATTAGAGGACGGAAATGTCGTGCTGATCGCTTTGAAATTGTACATGAATTTCCGATTAAGGTCAAGGACGACGCCTATAGTTTTCGGTGAAGTTGAGATTTCATTCAGGGTGCAATGAACCGAAAACTTTAATTTTGTCAGATTTTCTAGTCGCTCTAGAGGCAATTATTATATTCAGAACATCACATATATTACAAGGTGAAGGGGATCTGACTAAAAAATTAGAGCGGCTGTTTAGATGATGATCGGTCAAGTGAACAATTTTTTATTTTATGTCGTAAAAATTCACTTCAAGAAAAAAATTGTTTGAAAATGTGGCAGGGTTATAAAGTGCATTTGTTGATGTATGTCAGGGTTAGAAAGTGCAGTTGTTGATGTATAATCGGTAAAAAGGGTGCAAATATCACGAAATATTGCCCAGGCTCTGAATATAGAACCGCAAAAAGTTAGCTTTTCGTGGCAGTTGTGTAGGGTATGGTATGGTCGGCCCCGTCCGACTATACTGCTCCGCTCACTGGTTATAATTTACAAATTTAAACAAAAACCAGTAAGGAAAGTAGTAAAGTCGGACGGGTCCGACTATATGATACCCTTCACCACTTTGGGTATATTAACAGATGAACCCTAACAGACGTCGCATTTTTAGAGGACCAGTAAAATGAAATTGGATCCATAAACATGTCATTCTGCAACCGATACTAAATTTTTCATTTGATCTGAACCGATTTTAGGAAACTTAACACACATCATTCTAGACTTAATTCATTACGTTGTGCCAAATTTCGTGCAAATCGAAAGATATATAGGGACTTTGGTGTCCCATTTACCTTAAGGGAACCCCACCTATTCTCGATTTTAATTTTTCAAGATTTTCAATGGGCTGGTAAATCAATACCAATGCTTGTTAAGGTTTGTAACTTTCCACATATATAATTAAAGATTTAAAAGGGAAGAAAAATAATGAACAAAAAATTTTTGTTATTGTTTTGTTGTTGTTTTTTGTAATTAAAGAAAGGTCCTTATTTTTGATGGCGGGCATGATAACTCCTCACTGAAACATCGGAATCCGAAAATTCCAACGGTGTTAGAAAGAGTACATGTCTGGCTCTCGTATGAACTAGGATTATTGACTTCGCTCTAAAATTAACAAAATGGCGGACCTTTGAAAAAATATTTTTGGAAAATCGCCGATTTTTGACCAAAAACCAAGTTAAAAAATAAGGAAGATCTTCACCGAATGGCTTTATCCTAGTTCATACGATAGCTATACACTCACAGAGAAACGTGTAAAAATTTGGAATCGATTGTGTTATTAGTTTTTGAGTTATCGTGCTTGCCATTCGCAAAAGAGAAAAACGCGTTTAAAGTTTGAGAAGCCCTTTAGCCCTCAATTGATGCTGACACAATAAATCGGCTATATTTTCAAGAGTTCTTGAGATTTTCACTTGAAATTTTGTAGGGACATTCTTGATTTAGTGTAGATTCGAATTAAGTCAAAAAAATTGTTGACCCCGAGAATGGGGGGGTCCCCTTAAATCGGACGAAGATATATATGGGAGCTATTTCTAAATCTGGTACGATTTTCTCGAAACTTGACACGCGTCATTCTAGACATAATTCAGTACACTATGCAAAAATTCGAGCAATTCGAAAGATATATATATATATATATATCTGGGAGCTATATCTATATCTGAACCGATTTTCTCGAAACTTGGCACACATCATTCTGGACCTAATTTAGTATTCTATGCCACATTTCGTTTAAATCAAAAGATATATAGGGACTTTGGCGCCCCATTTACCTTAAATCGGACGAAAATATATATGGGAGCTATATCTAAATCTGACCCGATTTTCAAGAAATTTTACACACATCATTCTAGACCCAAATTAGTACGCTGTGCCGAATTTCGCCCAAATCGAAGGATATATAAGGACTTTGGTATACCATTTACATTAAATCGGTCGAACATAAATATGGCAGCTATATCTACATCTGAACCAATTTTCACGAAATTTTACACACATCATTTCGTGCAAATCGAAAGATATATAGCGACTTTAGTACACCATTTACCTTAAATCGGACGAATATATATGGGAGATATATCTAAATCTGAACCGATTTTCGGGAAACTAAACACACATCATTCTAGACCTAGTTCAGTTCGCTGTGCAATTAAATCGGTCGAACATACATATGGCAGCTTTATCTACATCTGAACCAATTTTCACGAAATTTTACACACATCATTTCGTGCAAATCGAAAGATATATAGCGACTTTAGTACACCATTTACCTTAAATCGGACGAATATATATGGGAGATATATCTAAATCTGAACCGATTTTCGGGAAACTAAACACACATCATTCTAGACCTAGTTCAGTACGCTGTGCAAAATTTCGTGCAAGTCGAAAGATATATAGGGACTTTGGTGCACCATTTACATTAAATCGGACGAATATATATATGGGAGCTATATCTAAATCTGGTGCACCATTTACATTAAATCGGACGAATATATATATGGGATTTTTCCAAATTTCAATAGGGTTCGTCCTTGGGCCAAACAAGTGACCTGTGCCCATTTTTCATCCAATTCGGATCATAAATGCGACCTGTACTTTGTTTACAATTTAACATGGACAGACGGACAAGTATAAATCGACTTAGAAAGTGATTCTATGCATATTCTCATAAGGAACCATGTATCTATCTCTTTTCTTTTTGCCTGTTATAAACAACCTGTATAAACAACTTAATGCGATGTTAAGCTCGCCCCGACCGAATTTTATACACCCTCCGCCATGAGGAGGTCCTTTAATATATAAGAAATTTGTTCTAGTCAAGAATATATATATATATATACTTTATGGGGTCTCCGGAGAATATTTCGAGGTGTTGCAAACGGAATGACAAATTTAATATACACCTTATGGTGAAGGGTATAATAATCAATTAGAGAAAATTAAGTTGAAACACTTGTCTAAAGTTCTCCAAAAAGCGAAAATGGATCTATTTAGTTTTCTTTTATGTGCCGCCAAACATAATACCCTGTACCATATTAAAGGGTTATAAAATGTCCACGCTATGCTAGTAGTTTTGTACAATATTTTAAAAATCGTCTCTGATTATTAAACAATTTAACTCATCGTATCTTGTATCTTCAAATTTTAGTCGGCCAATTCATCTGAAATACAATCAATTTAATTCATTCGGTATGCAAGATTATGAATAATAGCATTACGTATCATACAAACATTATCAGGGTTCCGGATTTCGTTTAAATACATCATCAATATATGATTTACATCGATTTAAAAATCAATAGGGCATAACCATTTTCGACCAATGCCGCACATCTCAACCCCTTCAAACAATGTGACAAACTAGTTTTATTTACATAATTTCCAAAAAATTCATACCCATTATTTCGTTGATGATTTTCTCACAAAACAAGTTCATCTTGTGGGGCACTTTTGATGTTTATGTTGAATGCTTTGCAAAACACCAAAAAATCGACATCGACAAAAAAAAAACACCGCCTGTTATTAATCAGCAATGTAAAACAAAATGTCATTTAATTGGCTATGCAATGTTGCAATCATATCAAAGATACGCCGTTAGACATGCGATCCACATACACACAGATCTATCGCAGCGAAAAATTATCAAATTTTCTATAAAATACGCTGCGTATCCGATTCAATGGTTTAAACATCAACAAAACGTCAAAACATTAGTTTCCGTTAAGGGTTTATTTTTTTTTAATTTTTACAAAATTGATTCAAAACTAAAATGCGTGGATTTTTCGTAAGTGTTAATGTGTGAAATAACAGAATTGAATATAATAAGGAACTGAAAATATTGAAAAATTAAAACAAAAGGAACAATGAAATTAATGAAAGTGTAAAATGATGTGATTTGGAAAATAATTAGATATACAATTTTTTTTAAAAAAAAATAATATTATAATACTACAGAGAATTATTCGTATCTCCACTCGTTATATGTGTTTATGGTTAAAGATATGAAAAGAACTTCAAATAGTGAATAACAAAAAATATAAGATATGTTAAGTTTACCAAGAAGTGGACCTCTGCCGGAAAATAATTCATGATATGCCAAAATATTTATACCCTACACAACTATGTTGTCAGGGTATTATTATACCCTACACAACTATGTTGTCAATTATATATATATGTTGTCAGGGTATTATAGCTTTGTGCAGCCCCAAGAGTTTGTAACGCGGCGAAATATTGTCCCTAGATCAACCTTTGAGTATACCGATCGTCATATCTCGACTAGCTGAGTCGATCTAGACATGTGTGTCCGTCCGTCCGTGTGTCCATTATAATTTGTAAACACGATACAGGCCACAGTTATGGACCAATCTTCACGAAATTTTGCATGTAGGATGATATATATTGTTTTTGGTAAAGATTGGTTAATATTAAGGAGATGAAATGGACCAAATGCTTAATTTTTGTCGGTTTTCCTGGAAGCTCCAGAGGCCGCAATTATGGCCCAAACATATATTATGGAGAAGGGGATAATCATGCAAAAATATTTAGGGGGTCAAATGGACCCTGACTTTTGTGTGAAAAATGACAAATTCTGTATTCTATGTCGTATATATTTACTCCTAAAGGACATAGACCCAGGAAGTTGATAGTATATTTAAGAGGAGTGGTTCACCTTTAAATTGATACCAATTATATGTTCGTATGTACTCGGATGTGGGAGTTACACGTAAATATTTTCAGGACCTTACGTATTCATATATTATTTAGTAACATATTACCACAATAGAGGGGGGAAATTTCCCCTTTGAAATTTTCCTTGAGGATCCTATGGTCAAGGACAACGCCTTTAATTTTCTGTGATGATCAGATTAAAATTTTGACATAATTTTTTTTGTATTTTTTCGAGTCCTATACCACAAGTCACAACACAACACACGTGATGAAGGGTATAATAAACTGTCATGAAAAATGTATCTTATACCCAATTCCAAAGCAATAGCTCAAATTTGTCTACTTCTGCATTGCAGAATTCCATTTTTATACCCTTCACCACACTGTGGTACTGGGTATTATGTCTTTGTGCATATGTTTGTAACAGTTAAAAGGAATCGAGATAGACACAAACATGGACATAGTACCCTGTACCACAGTGTGATGAAGGGTAAATAAACTGTCATGAAAAATATATCTAATACCCAATTCCAAAGTTCCTTTTCTTCTATACATTGAAACGAGTATTCTTTGCCGCAATAGCCATGGTTCCTTTTTTATACTTCACCACACTGTGGTACTGGGTATTATGTCTTTGTGCATATGTAACAGCATGTCACATGTTCCTTTTGAGAATTCATGTATTTTTGTTAACAAAGTACAGGTCCTATAAAGTCGGAAAAACTTTGGCACAGTTCACTTATTTGGCCCAAGGAAGAACCCTATTTAAATTGGAGAAAATCGGTTCAGATTTAGATATAGCTGTCATATATAGTTTCGTCCGATTTTATTTAAATGATGCACCATACACCCAACATTTGTCCGATTGGGTCAAAATTTTGCACAGCGCACTGTATCAGGTCCATGCTTATGTGTGCGGAGTTTTGTTGTAATCGGTTCAAATTTAGATATAGCTCCCATATATATAGTCGTTCGATTTTATATGAATGAGGCACCAAACTCCCAATATTTGTCCGACTGGCACACAATTTTGCACATAGTTATGAATTAGGTCCAGACAGATGTCTGCGAAGTTTTGTTAAAATCGGTTCAGATTTAGTTAGTTCCGATTTTGTGGTGAATGATACACCAAACTCCCAATATCCGATTGGGACAACATTTTGCACAGAGTACTGATTTAGATCCAGACTGATGTCTGCGAAGTTTAGTTAAAATCGGTTCTGATTTCGATATAGCTCCTACATATAGTTTCGTCCGATTTTATATAAATGATGCAGCAAACTCCCAATATCTCTCCGATTGGCACAAAATTTTGCACAGAGTACTGAATTAGGTGCAGACTAATGTATGCGAAGTTTTGTTGAAATTGGTTCAGAATTAGATATAGCTCCCATATATAGTTTCGTCCGATTTTTTGTGAATGATGCACCAAACTCCCAATATTTGTCCAATTTAGACAAATTTTTGCACAGAGTACTGAATCGAATTCAGATTGATGTCTGCGAAGTTTTTCTTTTAAAAAATCCGTTCAGATTTAGATATAGCTCCCATATATAGTTTAGTCCGACTTTTTGTGAATGGTGCACCAAATTCCCAATATTTGTCCGATTGGGACAAAATTTTGCACAGAGTACTGAATTAGGTCCTAACTGATGTCTGCGAAGTTTTGTTAAAATCAGTTCAGATTTAGATATTGCTTCCAAATATAGTTTCGTCGGATTTTTTGTGAATGATACACCAAACTCCCTATATTTGTCTGATTGAGTAAAATTTTGTATAGCGATTGCTATTGAGAAAAACATGATGCGTGGTAAGGTTTGTTGAAATCGGCCGATACCATCTTAATGGCTCTCCAAAGATTGTATGACCGTTCTATCTACAGGATATTGTAGATAATAACATGTCTTGCAAGTACCCAAAGTGGTGAAGGGTATCATATAGTCGGCCCCGTCCGATTTTGAACTTTCCTTACTGGTTCACTTCTGTAGTATAGAATCCCACTACAGAATCAGAATCATAATATATGAAAGTATATATATTCTTGATCAGCTTAAATGTCTGTTGTAATTACTCTAGCATCTAAACGAATTGAGATAGATTGTCAAAATGTTGCATAGAGTCGTCTTTTGTCTGCAGGCAGGTCAAGTTCGAAGATGGATATATCGGTCCACGTTTAGGCATAGCTCCCACATAAGATTACCCCCAATTTTCGGCTGAAAATATAAATATAGTCAATTTTTTGGGTAGCCCCAATATAAGGGTACCCCAATTTTCGTTTTTTGTGGGTCTAAAGCTGTATCAGTCCTCAATTAGCAGAAATTTGTATTTGGTTTTTATGGTTTACATAAGCCGGTTTATAGAAAGTTTGGTATAAGTCCACTTTTTGGAATTTTCCCTCTATTTTCATTTCAACTACCTGTCAGTATACCTATGGTGGAGAGTACCCAAAGTTCTGCCCGGACGAGCTTAACACCTTTTTCACTTGTTTTTTTAATATATTTGACAAATTGACACCTTTCTTACTATTATACTTGTAATATCAATTTTAATCAAATACAATATTTCCCGTATCTTCTTTCAGATCATTGTCCTCTTCGCTGTTGCCAATGCTGAAAAACTGGGATACACTTACTCAGCGGGTGGATCGACTCATGGATTTGGAAATCGATTTAAACACCGTGGGCGTAATGCCACCCCAGCAACAACCTCAGCACCCACACCAACAGACAATGGAGCTGCCACTGGAAATTACATTGGACCTGGTGGATACGCCGCCGATACAGTTGCCAGAGAACAATATCAATCTGTAGAATCACGGCCGGAATTCAATAAGGAATTCTATTCGTATGCAGCTCCTGAGGAAGAGTTCAATGACATTGATGGCAGCCAACGTTTGGCTGCAACAATGCGAAAAAATCTTCGTGTTGTCTTCATAAAAACACCCGAAAATCATGCTTTGGAAAATGCCGCTTTGCAATTAGCTAAACACACAGCCGAATCGAAAACCGCCATTTATGTTCTAAGCAAACAACCTGACATCGCCGAATTGGCTAATAAGCTGAAAACGGTGCAGCAAAACAGTAACGAAAAACCAGAAGTACATTTTGTCAAATATCGCACTCCCGAGGATGCTGTGCGTGCCCAACAAATAATCCAACAGGAATACGATAGTTTGGGTGGTACTTCACGTTATTCGAATGAAGGGGTTGCTCCTGTTTTGGATTTCGCTTCGATTAATGAAGGTTTGTTGTCGGACAAAGCAAGCGGTTTTGGTAATCCTTCATCGGTTACAGCAAATGGTTATTTGCCACCAAAAGTTAATTTTAAATAATTGTTTCGCATAAGTCCGTTTTAGTTGATTAGTAATTTATTAAGCATTAAATTATTATTATTTTTATTAAATAAAATAAATTTGTTAAACCTAATTAATTTTTGTTATTTTTTTCTCTCTAAGCCGAGCAATTTCTGGATGCACCCCGTTTATATATCCTTCACCACACTTCGGTACATGGTACTATGTCTTTGTGCATATGTTTGTAATAGGGAAAAGGAATCGAGATAGACCCATGGTTCCTATTGAGAATATGCATAGAATAACTTTCTGAGTCGATTTATGCAGGTCCGTCCGACTGTCCGTCCGTCCATGTATTTTTGTGAACAAAGTGCAGGTCGCATTTATGATCCGA
Source organism: Musca vetustissima (assembly GCF_032173495.1). Classification (NCBI taxonomy): domain Eukaryota; kingdom Metazoa; phylum Arthropoda; class Insecta; order Diptera; family Muscidae; genus Musca; species Musca vetustissima. The sequence goes on along the minus strand of NW_026877042.1, from coordinate 49,379 downwards.
TTTGGATGAAATTTGGCACATGTCATTTTTTTGGCCCAAGGACGAACCCTATTGAAATCAGAGAAAATCGGTTTAGATTTATATATAGCTCCCATATAGTTTCGTCCGATTTTAAGCAAATGGTGGTCCAAAGTCTTCAGATTTGCACGAAATTTGCCATAGCGTACTGAATTGAGTCTAGAATGATGTGTGTAAAATTTCATGAAAATCGGCTCAGATTTAGCATAGCTCCCACATATATTTTCGACCGATTTAATGTAAATGGTTCACCAAAGTCCCTATATATCTTTCGATATGCACGAAATTTGACATAGCGCAGTGAATTGAGACTAGAATGATGTGTGTAAATTTTCTTGAAAATCGGTTCAGATTTAGATATAACTCCCAAATATATTTTCGACCGATTTAATGTATATGGTTCACCAAAGTCCCTATATATCTTTGGATTTGCACGAAATTCGGCATAGCTTATAGAATTGACCATAGAATGATATCAGTAAGTTTTTTGAAAATCGGTTGAGATTGCGATATAGCTCGATATATATTTTCGTTCGATTTAATGTAAATGGTACACCAAAGTCCCTATATATATTTCGATTTGCACTAAATTTGGCATATGGTACAGAATTCACCTTGGAATTATATGTGTTAAGTTTTTTGAAAATCAGTTGAGATTTATATATAGCTCCCATATATATTTTCTTCCGATTTAATGTAATTGGTATACTAAAGTCCCTATATTTCCTTCGATTTGCACGAAATTTGGCATAGCATACTGAATTGGGCCTGGAATGATATGTGTTTAGTTTTGTGAAAATCGGTTGAGATTTAGCTATAGCTCCCATATATATTTTCTTATGATGTTATGTAAATTGTGCACTAAATACACAAATTTTCCGATTAGCACAAGATACTAAAATTATTACAAACTAGCATATGACCGCTACTTCGTTAGGTAATGTGGTTAATATTTAAACATGTATTAACATATTATATTTTCACAGAAAACTGCATATGTCAGGTTCACCCGAATCCCAATTTTACCAAATTTATTTCCATTTAGCACACATTATTTCCATAAGTACATTCCTCAGCCATACAACAAAACTTCCTGCATACCCCGATCCTACACAATGATTCGAAATTAAAATTTCAGGATTTCAACTCTATTGGTTCACCCACAATTCAAATTTTACTAAATATAGTACACAGTAGTACGAAGTTTTGGTTCACCCACAATTAAAATTGTACTAAATATAGTACACAGTAGTACGAATTTCCAAAACTTCGTACTTAACCCTATACGCTCACAGTGATCCTTAATCCTAGTTTCATGATTCCAACTATATCGTTTCACCCACAGTTCAAATTGCATCAAATTTAGTACACAATAGCACCAATTTCCAAAACATTCTACATACCACAATCCTACTCCCCACACTGTTCCTAAATCCAAGTTTCAAAATTCCAACTCTATCGGTTCACCCACAATTTAAATTGTACCAAATTTAGTACACAGTAGTACACTTCCATAGTGATCCTAAATCCAAGTTTCAGGATTCCAACTCTATCGGTTCACTTGCAATTCAAATTGTACCAAATATAGTACACAGTATTACAAATTTCCACAACTTCCTACTTAACCCAAACCTTCACCCCCACAATGATTCCAAATTCAAATTTTAGGATTTCAACTCTATTGGTTCACCCACAATTAAAATTGCACCAAATTTAGTACACTTAATACAATTTTCTAAAACTTTCTACATATTCCAACCCTACACCCCCACAGTGATCCGAAATCCAAGTTTCAGGATTCCAACTCTATCGGTTAACTCACAATTCAAGTTGTACCAAATTTAGTACACATTAGCACAAATTTCTAAAACTTTTACATATCTCAATCTTGAACCTCAGCAGTGATCCTGACTCCAAATTTCATGATTCTTGCTCTATCGGTTCACCCACAATTCAAATTATACTAAATTTAGTACATAGTAGTACCAATTTCCAAATCTTCCTACATACCCCAATCCTACACCTCCACAGAGTTCCTAAATCAAAATTTCATGATTCCAACTCTATCGGTTCACCCACAAATCAAATCGTACTAAATTTAGTACATATCCTAACCATCCTACATACCCCAACCCTACACCCCCACAATGATTCCAAATCCAAGTTTCAGGAATCCAACTCTATCAATTAACTCACAACTTAAATTGTACCAAATTTAGTAAAAATTTCTAAAACTTTTATATATCTCAATCTTACACCTCAACAGTAATCCTGACTCCAAATTTCATGATTCTTACTCTATTGGTTCACCTAAAATTCAAATTGTACCAAATTTAGTACCATTTATTACCCCAATCCCACACCCCAACAATGATCCTGACTCCAAATTTCATTGTTCCCGCTCTGTCGGTTCACCCAAATCCAAACTGTACCGATTATAGTACGAAATTTCCAAAACTACGTTCATATCCCAATCCTACACTCCTACGTTAATGATAATTTAAATTCCAGGATTCCTGTTCGATTTGTATGTCCAAATTAAATTTTTACCAAATATAGTACCATATAATACTTTTCGTACACATGAGTTCACGTTTTCAAAACCATCTCCTGAAATAAACCCTACATCTCAACCCTTATTCGCATTCCAAACCCTTATTCGCATTCCCTTTGCTATATCTATTCTAAACTGCATCAGTGACCCTCATGTAAAATTTAAGAGTTCTAGTTCTACCGGTTCGTCAAACGAAGTTCTAGTACGAATTTGCTAAAAACCCAGTCTTATCTGACACCTTTAGACCAAGAGTGACCCTCATCGGAAATTTAAAGGTTCTAGCTTCAGCCGTTTAGTGTGGGCTTTACCCTTTTTTCCCATGACCGGAACATACGATTCCGAAAATTCCAATGGCATGTTATTGCATTAAGTGGTAATACCGAAAAAGAGGCGGAACTTCTATGTGGGAATTGTATTATATCGAAACTTGGGCCTTCATAGACAACTTCCCTTCAGTATTGACAAAGCGTCCATACCTTATATGGAGGTTATGTCAAAACATGTACCTATATTGATCATTATATATATATATATATATATATATATGAAATTCAAGTTTCCAGAACTCTTTATACCAAATTACAGCCACATAGGTGGGAAAATGTGGCTAGCGTCTTCAATGTACCAAAAATTGGTTGATAACGTTCTATGGCAGCTATACGAAACCGTAAACTAACATTTATAATTTTTGGGAAGGAAGAGAATTTACGAAATCAAATTAGAGCGAATTCGGTCCAAACCCCATAGAATACCAAGAAAATTGAGCAAATATTGATTGGTAAGGAGATTTTCTACTCAATGAGAATCCAAAATTATAAAATTACAACTAGTTTGGTTGAAGCACACGCCCCAGCTCCTCAAAATATCGAAATTTGGAATGTATTGTTATATGGGGGTTTCTCTAAAAAGTGAAGAAATATTCCCTAAAAATGGAACCAAAATGCCGAATAATGGTGATTGCCATTATATGAGGGCTACTTGGAAACATGTTCCAATATTGAAAATTGTTGATATGGAAATTTTCTACTCAATAAGAAATCAAAATATTATACGGCTCCCAAATTGAATCACGTGCACCCAAAATACCGATCTTTTGGATGTAGCGTTATATGGGGACTTCCCTAAGAGATAGAACAATAGTTCCGTTCCTGAACCTAAACGATTCTACTCAATTTACATGTTTTGCAACTTTTTACTCGAAAACCGTTCCTTAACCCACAAAACTGCTAAAACATTGACTCAAATTTAAGAGAGCACAAAACAAAATGGGGCTCTCTTTGTAAACTTTTTACTCGAGAAATTTGATCGAGTAAATGGCATGTGATATAAAGTATTGCCATCTAATTTTGCATATTTACTAGATTTGCGTTCCCGAACATTTCAAATTATTTTGTATTCTGAGAGCAATTTTGAAATGTTTCCCTTTTACTAGATTTACTATTAAAAAAGTACTGGAACAGACCAAATATTGATAATTTGTAGTAGAAAGATTTACTACCATACCACAGCCTAAAAAAACAAAATGCAGGCAAGTAGTTGGTTGTACCCAAAAACCTCTAAATATCGAATAATGGGGGATACCGTTATATGGGGGGGTATCCTAAAACATGGGCCTATAATTATAATTTTTCCTAGGCAGATCTCGTAGTCAAAGTAAATCAAAAATAATTAATTACACCTGATTCGGTTGAAAAGCGTGTCTAAAACCCTTTTATTTATTTCTTCACAACACATTAAAATTAGTTTTTCTTGTCGTTATTACATAACAAGTTCCAGTCGTTGACCTTGGCTAATTAAATGCACTTTTCAATAACAATCGAAAATCAATATCATAGCTGCATTTTTTATCGAGTCAAGCTTCTTCATTGCTTATTAATATTTATGGACTTTTTCATAGTCGGTACTCACCTAATTGGTGTTTATTTTCTTCTTGAGAAAAGACAAAAATATTTAAAATAATTTATTCAAACAAGCGTTACAAAACGATAAGATGTAAACAAATACTGCCGTTGTACAGCAGGTGGTCTTTGAATTAAGATGGTGGGGTGACATTAAACCAGTTGCTATTGAAAGTGCAAATTTAATAGATAAACCAGTAAGGAAACTAGTAAAGTCGGACCTGGCCGACTGTACGATACCATTCACCACTTTGGGGATATTTTACATATGAACCTTTACAGATGTCGTCTTTTCGAAGGAACATTGTCATGAAATTGAACGCACTTAAAAATGCGATCTTTATCTATAAGTAAACCGACTACCATCAATCCTTACACATGCCATTTTGCAATATATTCCATACTTTTTAAATAGACTTTAAGGCTTTATATTAATTACAGTACGATTTGCCAATTGGCCTAACTATGGGTCTTTAGTACACCATTTACTTAAAAGTGTATATAGGAGCTTTATGTAAATCTGAACCAATTTCAAAAAAACTTGACACACACAAGGATATAGTAACTCCAGTGTGCGGGTCAGCCAATCTTTGGTTCTTTGGTGCACAATTTATATTAAATCGGAGGAAAATATATATTGGATCTATATCGAAATCTGAACCGATTTTCACGAAACTTAGCACACATCATTCTTGACATAATTCAGTACTTTATGCCAAATTTCGTGCAAATTGAAATATATGGAGGGACTTTGGTGCCCCCTTTACCTTAAATCGGACGAAAATATATATATATGGGAGCTATATTTAAATCTGAACCGATTTTCAAGAAACTTAGCACACATCATTGTGGACCTAATTCAGTACTCTATGCCAAATTTCGTGCAAATCGAAAGATATAGAGGGACTTTGGTGCCCCATTTACCTTAAATCGGACGAAAGTATATATGGGAGCTATATCTAAATCTGAACCGATTTTTCCCAATTTCAATACGGTTCGTCCTTGGGCCAAATAAGTGACTTGTGCCAAATTTCATCCAAATCGGATCATAAATGAGACTTGTACTTTGCTTTCAATTGAACATCTACAGACGGATGGACGGACGGACATGCATAAATCGACTCGGAAAGTCATTATATGCATATTCTCAAAAGGAACCATGTGTCTATCTCGTTTCCTTTTGCCTGTTGTAAACATATGCACAATAACAATATGCACCCTGTACCACAGTGTGGTGAAAGGTATAAAAATCTCCATGAAAAATTAATTATATTACAAAATATTACTATATGTTAATATTATTCTCCCAACTAAAGGGTAAATATTTAAAAACCTATTACAAAGTCAGTCAGAACTATTTCGATTGATTTTTTAAAAATTTTAAATTACTTTCTAGACACAATTCCGATTCAAGTTCCAATTCAATCGCCATTTCCCGTTGTTCGCGTTTAGTTCATTTTTCTGGTTTTTTGTTTTGTTTTTCTTTGGGAAAAGAAATGCCATCCACAATGAACTTTGTTTTATGCTGCGATTGCCCCTATTAAGGGTCATTTATTAAAACAAGAGGTTAACACAAGTAGCCTAACTACTCTTAATGACCCACAGTTTAACTGCACGAATACACAAACACACACACACACACAAAAACGAATGACTCAAAAAGAAACAATGATGTTAATTTAATTAGGAGTTTGAATTCAATATTGGTTAAAAAATGAATTTTTGTGTTTACATAGAATTGTTATGCAGATGTTTGTTTAAAATCTGACGCACTGTCGTAATAACAAAAAAAAAAATAGAATGAAACAAGAAAAAGGTCGGGCCTACAGGCACTCAGGTTGGCAGATTGGACTTATGCGTTGAACATGCCAAAATGACGCGTGACCTTTGTATGGGCACTATGTATGAACATGGGCGTATACTGATAAGGTTCTGTGAAGTTTTTTACTTTGTGGGGAAGGTACCAGAAGAAGCTTGGCAAAGGTAATATGTTTTGCAAAGTTTGATGCAAATCGGATAGACCGTTCCGATGATTTTAAAAAATTAAGTTGTGGGTAAGTATCAGAAGAAGTGGTCCGTTATTCCCCATCTTCCATATTCTCTCGAGTTGTGTGGCATATGGCATCATCTTGCTGAAATCACATATCCTCCAAGTCGTTTTCTTAAATAACAGGTAAACAAGTGAAAAAGCGTTAAGTTCGGCCGGGCCGAACTTTGGATATCCTCCACCATAGATATACTGACAGGTACTTGAAATGAAAATATTAGGAAAATATCAAAGTGGACCTATACCAACATTTCTACAAACATATTATGTAAACCATAATACAAATTTCAGAGGTGTATACACTTTGACACGGTGAAAATGTGCCTCATGGAAATATTGTTTCGAGACCCCATGTTTCTTTCGACCAAATCCGTTTCAGAAAATTTAGATTTCATCCAAACTTTGCCCATCTTATTATTTCTTCCAAACTTAGTTCAAGTTCGAAGATGGGGAATATCGGTCCACCCTTCTGGAACCTCCACATAGGGGCTAGGTCTAATGTGGCTATAGTTCATTATCGAACGTTACGTTCTATTTTTTTTTATCTCGCTATCCTCCGCTGGTGAAAAGATTACAACAGAGTCTTAAAACTAAACTCAAAACGCGGAACAAATCAGATAAACATTTTAATATAAAAAAGGGGGTTATATGGGGACTACTCCTAAAAAGGGGCGAATATTAATAATTTTTGGTGGCTGATTTGTTACCATATACGACTACAAAATACCAAATTTCAGCGAATTCGGTTGGAAAACGTGCTCAAGAACCTCAAAATATCGAAAATTGCGGGTACCCTTATATGGGGGCTACCCGAAAAAATTGACCTATATTTATAATTTTTTTGTGGAGAGATTTGCCACCCAATAAGAACTCAAATTACTAAATTACAGCCAATTCGGTGAAAAAATCCGGTCAAAACTCCTCAAAAACTGGAAATTGGGAGGTACACTTATATGGGGGCTACCAGAAAAAGTGGACCTATATTTATAAATTTTAGTGGGGACATTTGGTACCCCATACAAACCCAATGTAGCAAATTTCAGCGAATTCGGTTGAAAACCTCGCTCAAGAACCCTAAAATACCGAAAATTGGGGGGTACCCTTATATGGAGGCTACCCGAAAAAATTGACCTATATTTATAATTTTTAGTATAGAGCTTTTCTACCCATTAAGAACTCAAAGTACCGAATTTCAGCGAATTCGGTCGAAAAATGCTATCTAACCTCTTCAAAATACCGCAAAATTGGGGGGTACCCTTATATGGGGGCTATCCCAAAATATGGACCTATATTTATAATTTTTGTGGAGACATTTAGTACCCAATACGAACCCAATATAGCAAATTTAAGCGAATTCGGTTGAAAAACGCGCTTAAGAACCCCAAAATACCGAAAATTTGGGGGTACCCTTATATGAGAGCTATGCCTAAACGTGGACCGATATATCCCATCTTCGAACTTGACCTGCCTGCAGACAAAAGACCACTCAGTGCAAAATTTTGCCGATCTATCTCAACTCGTTTAGACTCTAGAGTGATTACAACAGACGGACAGACGGACAGACAGACAGACAGACGGACAGGCGGACATGCTTATATCGTCTTAGAATTTTACGCTGATCATGAATATATATACTTTATAGGGTCGGAAATGATTATTTCGATGAGTTACAAACGGAAAAACAAAATTAATATACCCTCCATACTATGGTGGAGGGTATAAAAACATCAATTGTACATAGGATAACCGAAAAATCGCAAAGAAAGAGAGTACTTTTAAATGTCGGATATATCCGACAAAAAAAACACTGAAAGGGTTAAAGCAAAATATGTGGCTGCGACAGAATCACAATTTTTGTAATAGTGTTTTTAATTGTTATGCGATGTGAGCTAGTTATGAGGATTGCAAATTTCGAAGATTTCAGCAAAATTGTAGAGATATAAAACCAACTTTTTGGAAAATCCCATATTTTCGACCAAAAACCAAGCTTTAAAATGGGGAAGATATTCACCGTTTACATTTATCATAGTTCATACGATAGTTAATAGAGAAAAAAAACACATTAAAGTATTGAGAGACTGTCGCTTACACAATTTTTTAGATACATCATAAACCACTTCACATTTTATAGATACATTCTTGGGAAGTTATAGATACATTCTTGTATGTTGCAAAAATGGTCATAGCCTTGATGTAATGAACTCTTCGATTTCTCGTTGATTTATTTTTTATATAGACTTCAATTGTTTGTACAGGTCAGTAAACACTTTCCAGACTTTCCAGCAACCAGACACTTCATTCAATGCATACAATTCCAATGAATATTTGCGTATGCAACGACATCATTAGACACTCGATTGTGTATCGATTTATTTACAAATTCTCTAATTGATTCCAAATTGTGTTACGAGTTTAATGAAATTGTTTACTGTAGGAATATTTAGTTTCACATAAACTGAATAAGAATTTCAATTATGATTTGGATTGATTCAATTTCCAATAAATCGTTACATTAAAGGGAAATGTCTTTCATAAGCAACATTTCAGAAGACCACAAATAAGTATACAAAAGGTGGTCTTAATGTATATCTAAATATGATGGGTACTTCTAGGTTCTACATACAAATCATCATAAACCAATCGTTGTCAATTATGTTGTAGATATACTATGGGTATCTTCTCGGTCACTCACGCGATTTTCGGTGGCAAAATAATTTTTTAAATGTTAAATTGAACACAAGACTTAACTCAGTACGCTATTACAAATTTCTTTCAAATCGAAAGATATATAGGGAGTTCGGTACACAATTCATCACAATATATATGGGAACTATATCTAAATCAGAACAGATTTTCACAAAACTTAACACACATCATTCTAGACTAAATTCAGTACGCTATGCCAAATTTTGTGCAAATCGAAAAATATATAGGGACTTTGGTACACCATTTACATTAAATCGGTCGAAATATATATGGTAGCTATATCTAAATCTGAACCGATTTGTCCCAATTTCAATAAAGTGGCCCACACACGTCAAACATGTGCGTTAGATCGGTGTGAATCGAAGCAATGTTTGACGTATGTGTTCACACCGATTTGCCGGTGCGCACACCGATCGAAAGAAATTAAAAATTTTAATTTTTCGTTGTGCGACGCGTTCATGTTTGACTTCTGTGGCCTGGTTTGTGGATATTTTCTCATTTGTTGAGTGTGGATCAGCGGACAATGTCAAAAATATGAAAAAAATGTCTTGGAAGATTTTTTTGATGTTTTTACACATATTCTACAGTGTGGCAAATAAAAATGTTTTTCCCGGAATAAAATAAAAGTATTTAATAAATTTATATTAACTAAAAATATTAGGTCTTTTTTCCGTCATCATTATCGCTGTCCATCTTAACACTTCAAAAATAAATACGAAATAAAGTTTCGTGGATCCGTTTGACGTGTGTGGGCTATGTGCTTCACACCGATCGAATGCACATGTTTGACGTGTGTGGCCCACTTAAGGTTCGTCCTTGGGCCAAATAGACGAGCTATGCCAAATTTCATCCAATTCGGATCATAAATTCGACCTGTACTTTGTTTACAATTTAACAAGAGCAGACAGTCAGACGGACGGACATGCACAAATTGACTCAGAAAGTGATTCTATGCATATTCTTAAAAGGAATCTTGTATCTATCTCGATTCCTTTTACTTGGTACAAACATATGCACAATGTCATAATACCCTGTGTACTGAAGGGTGTAAATATCAAGCAATATTATTGCATTTATGACCTCTAAAGGAAAAAATGCTATATGGCTCTGGTTGACCTTTTCTCGGAAATGCCTACATGCAAATCAATATTTACGAATTTATTGTTGCTCTAAAACTCGAATCAACTTATAATATACATTCGTTATATTAAATTAAAGAGAAGAGATAAGACAAATCATGCCTATACACAAATCATGTATTGCGTATTAAATCCCAGACAAACACCTGTACAAAATCGAAATTTCCTTAGGGGTGTTTTTGGTGTTAACTAAACTAATCAAAAGCTGTATAACAGTTACAACAAAAAGCTCTTTTATCGATAACGAATTCAATTACAAGCTTATAAAAAGCTTTGTTTAATGTTATCGGTTTTTGAATTAACTAAAAAGCTTCGTAGATTAAATGGCATTGCCATTTGTGTTTAAAAGCAAGTAGAAAAGCGTCAATCGATGTCGCCGAGAGATATATACGCTCAGCCCATGGTTTGTGGAGATTTTCGTAATTAAAATTTCAAATTTGTAATTAGAATAGCTTCAAATTAAATTTACAAGTTTATAACACATTGACCTTTTGCGTGGGTGGTGCCAGTAGGAGAGGCCCGACGAGTCCCATCTTCGGACATGATCTAGGCAAGTCAAATTTTGGTTCAAATCGGTCATTCCATTCGCCAGATATTGGATTTATAAATATTGCAAATGTTGGCCATATGTGGGGAGATACCAGAAGGAGTGGACAAATTTATACAATCTTCGGATTTGCTCTAGGCATAGTAAAAATAATAGGTTTTACAAAATTTGGTTAAAATCGGCTATTAACCAATTCTAACCATTTTGTGGGAGAGGTACCAGAAAGAGTGGACCGATATTCACCATCTTCGAACTCGAACTAGATTTGGAAGAAATATTACGATGTGTAAAGCTTGGATAATATCGGTTACACCCTTCGAGAATTATTATGCGCTGCAGCGGGCCAGGCATATAGACTGAGGTCATTTGTATATCGCCTCCAAATTGTCTGAAACGGAATTCATCCAAAGAAACATAAGGTCAAAAATTAATATTTCGGCGAGGCTCATTTTTGCCGTAGCAATTTTTATATACCCCCATTAGTAGAGATGAACAGTGGATAAATACCTATATTGACGTCTTACATCCCATACCAAATTTCGTGCAAATCGAAATATATATAGGGACTTTGGTACACCATTTACATTAAATCGGACGAAACTATATATTGGAGCTATATCTAAATCTTAACCGAATTTTCCAAATTCAATAAGGTTAGTCCTTGGGCCAAACAGATGAGCTGTGCCAAATTTCATCCAAATCGGATAATAAATACGACCTGTACTTTGTTTACAGTTTAACATGGACGGACAGGCAGACAGAGATGCATAAATCGACTTAGAACGTGATTCTCTCCATATTCTCAAACGGAACTATGTATCTATCTCGTTTCCTTTTACCTGTTACAAACATATGCACAATGACATAATACCCTGTACCAGAGTGTGGTGAAGGGTATAAACATGTGAGACAAATATTGGCAGCCTACGAAAATTAATTCGGCAGTTAAAGAGTTTATACCCAAAATTTGTACAAATATTCGGGTATTTACCTAAATATTTACCCCCGTGTTTAAAGTAGTGCATCGATTTGATAACAGAAACGTAGAAAAAATGTGTACAATTTTGTATTAGCGATTATTTTTATTGGTTTGTATGATGTAGATAGTAATGGAAACTTGTATATATGTATACATAATGGTACTAAATTTAACACAATTAGGATTTTGCTAATCCGATAGAGCTAGAATACCTTACATAGATCAAGCTCTAAGATGGGATCCATTGGTTCACTTTTACGGCTACCTTCCACACAAAATGCACAAATTTTGAAAATTTGTCAATTTGATCCTCATTTTATCCAAACTTTGCAAATCGTTACACATAACATATAGGGCTGAACCTTTTTATACCCTTCACCACTCTGTGGTACAGGGTATTATGTCTTTGTGCATATGTTTGTAACAGGCAAGTAAAACGAGATAGACACATGGTTCCTTTTGAGAATATGCATAGAATCACTTTCTGAGTCGATTTATGCATGTCCGTCTGTCTGTCGATGTTAAATTGTAAACAAAGTACAGGTCGCATTTATAATCCGAATTGGATGAAATTTGGCATAGGTCACTTATTTGGCCCAAGGACAAACCCTATTGAAATTGGGAAAAATCGGTTCAGATTTAGATATAGCTCCCATATATATTTTCGTCCGATTTAATGTAAACGGTCCCTATATATCTTTCGATTTGCACGAAATTTGGTACAGCGTAATGAATTAGGTCTAGAATGATGTGTGCAAAGTTTCGTGAAAATCGGTTCAGATTTGGATATAGCTCCCATATATATTTTTGTCCTGTTAAATGTAAATGGTGCACCAAAGTAAATGGTGCATCAAATTAGGTCTAGAGTGATGTGTGCAAAGTTTCGTGAAAATCGGTTCAGATTTGGATATAGCTCCCATATATATTTTCGTCCGATTTAAGGTAAATGGTGTACCAAAGTCCCTACATATCTTTCGATTTGCACGAAATTTGGCACATCGTAATGAATTAGGTCTAGAGTGATGTGTGCAAAGTTTCGTGAAAATCCATTCAGATTTGAAAATAGCTCCCATATATATATTATCGTCCGATATAAGGTAAATGGTGTACCAAAGTCTCTATATATACTTCGATTTGCACGAAATTTGGCATAGCTTACTGAATTAAGTCTAGAACGATGTGTTTTAAATTTTGTAAAGATCGGTTCGGATTTAGATATAGCTCCCATATATATTTTCGTCCGATTTTAGGTAAATAGTGCACCAAAGTCCCTTTATATGCTTCGATTTGCACAAAATTTGGCTTAGCGCACTAAATTGACTCTAGAATGATGAGTGGGGAGTTTCGGGAAAATCGGTCGAGATTTCGATATAGCTCCCATATATATGTTCGTCAGATTTTATGTAAATGATGCATCAACGTACCTATATATCCTTTGATTTGCACGAAATTTGGCACAGCGTACTGAATTAAGTCTAAAGCGATGTGTGTAAAATTTCGTGGATATCGGTTCAGATTTATATAGCTCCCTCATATAGATTATATTTTTAACAACGCGGTGTACCGAATAGCGTGTATCAATTTTGCTATAAATCGTTTTCCATACATTTTCCCCATGTTACGCAAGCGGCTATAAATCTGCTCGAATGGAATTAAAGTTAGGATAGGTTGGAGAAAGAGGGAACATAGACATGCAATTGTTAGGATACATATGTACAATATACCCAAAGTGGTGAAGGGTATCATATAATCGGCCCAGTCCGACTTTACTACTTCCCTTACTGGTTTTTGGGTTATAAAAGTCTGTTTTAGTGGTCAAAGTTATAAAGCATGAAATTTTACAAGTTAAATGGAATCGGATCAACGAATATGCATGGCGCATGAACTAAGACTTTTGAAAAGTCATAAAATTGTATTTTGGTTTGAAAGATGGATGGCTAAACTTTAAATCCATTCAAAACAAACGGGTATTGCTGATTATCAAGTGTGGTTGCCGTGATCAAACAATTTAAAATATCGAATTCCCTCCGTATACGAACTAAGCGAATGTCTAAAGAAGCAGCGAATTCGGGTGAAGCTAGAAGAAGATTTTCCCATTTTGTAAAATCGTAATTCCCTTTCCAAAAAATTAAAACACCTTCCAACATTTCGGATAGTTAATATATATGTATGTATATATTATTATAAATTTATTTACAAAACTGAAAATAAATTGTGTTATAAATGTAATTTAAAAAATAACTAATTGTAATACAACATAAGATCTAAATTATATGCTATAAATAATTTTCTGATTATGTTAGTATATGTATATATTGAAAATTAATCAATAATTATATATTTGTTTGTCTGGTTGTTGGTTTGCAATAACATGTGTCACTTAATTGTTTGTCGTTTTACTACATCAATGGTTAAAATAACAAATATCCCATATATTTGTTATTTTTACTATTTTATGTTTTTTAATATATTTTTTTTGGTTTATTATAATGTCATTTTTACTATATTGTTTTGTTTTTTTATTTTGTATAAATATTTAAGGTGGATGTTATTTCCATTTATTTTTCTCGTTTATTTTTGTTTTTTTTTTTTAATTTAGCAATTCATGTTTTTATTTTCTTCGTATCGATTATAATGCTGTACACTGAGTTATTTATTCTTGTTTGGTATTTTTTTTTTATTTTTTAAATATATATTTTTTATTATTATTCTTTTATTTTTGTTTTTAATATATTTGTTTTTTATTATACATTTATTTATATTTTTTATGTTTTGTATTTATTATATCCATTTCTGAATAAAACATCCATAAACTTTAACAATTATTTTTGTTTTCCTTTGGTTGGTAACATTTCCTTTTCATCTTCGTTTCTATTTTTAGGGAAATTATTATGCATTATGTTTTATTTATATTTTTTGTTTTATGTTAATATATGTTTGGCCCCCGAAAGTAGGAAACAAATAAATAAAATACAAAATTAAAATTATGCTGGAAATGAAATTGCGAAAGAAAACCAACTACCATGCACAGTGGAAGAAAAGGCTTTAAGTTTTTTTTTTTTTTTGTAATATTTTCGAGTAATAGTTTTCTTTTATTTTTCATCTTCTTTTCTAGTTTTCGAATGTTTCTAAGGTTGATTTTATTATTTTATGTACCACACAATTAGTATTTTGTTTTTAATTTTTTTATTAGTATATATTTTTTTATTTAAAGCATTTTTTTCTTAAAATTTGTCTACACATCCGTTTACGCTTTGCTGTATATTTTTTAGGTTTAGTGTTTTTCTTTTTCAGTTCTAATGTAAGTAGAGTTTTTTTTTTATATATTACAGAGCTGGATAAAGTTTCACGTACATTTATAGATTTTTATGATTTTTTTATTTTTATTAAATAATGAATAAATAGAAAAAATTATATATTTGTATAATTTATAAATATTTTTTTAAAGATCAATTTTTGAATTTTAAATATAGTTGAATATTGGATATAAATTTGGAAATTTATAAATTAGTACAGTACCGTACAAAAATATTAGAATAGCGAACCGATCATTGTCTTTTAGCCTTCAAATTCAAAGCATTTGTTATCGCCCTTATCTTAGATGGTATAATCTAATCATGGCACAACTACAGATTAGGTCCTATGTTTATTGAAGGGATTTAACACATTTTAGGTTTAATCCCATATATCGTTTGATTTCGCTATTTAGAACATCCTAGCCCTGAAATTGCAAAGTAAAAAGGGACCACTTTTAATTTTCCTCAACCATAGCTATTACTCACAATTTGATTGACTCTTCCAATAATATTTGTCCACCAAAAATCTGTTATCCTTTGATAACCTACAATCCTACATTACAGTCAATTCGATTTCAAAATTCGAATAGGACTATCAAAATACCTCAAAGCATATTCATGTATTAAACATTTTTTCGGGATAGTTTTTGATGAATCGAAAAACCATGTTACACAATAAGAAATAATGATAGGCGTCAATTACAAATATGGGATGAGGCATTTACATGACGGATATGTCAGAACAAAGACCTATATTAAGCATATATATAGTATATAAAAATATATATATATATATATATATATATATCCTCTTTGAAAATTTTGCTGGGACCTGGAAAATATCAATAATGGCGCAATGTAAAAACATGGACATATATTGCAGTAAAGAGGTCTGTAAATCTCAGAAGAGCGAAAATTCCAAATATTTCGGTTCTGAAAGATGCGGTTAAGATCTTCAAAATACCCGTTGAGAGCCCAGCAACTTTTATTTGAAAAAGGGATAGTACCCTTATATGGAACATTCAAAAATATAGACCAACATGATAAATTATCTTCTAAAAACTTGAAATTTCATATTAAGCCCATTTGATTGAAAACCAAGTGAAAAAGCATTAAGTTCGGTCGGGCCGAACTTTGGATACCCTCCACCCCAGGTATACTGACAGATATTTGAAATGAAAACGTGGACCGATATTTATAATTTTTAATAGAGATATTTGGTACCCAATAAGAACCCAATGTACCAAATTTCAGCGAATTCGGTTGAAAAGCGCGCTCAAGAACCCCAAAATACCGAAAATTGGGGGGTACCCTTATATGGGGGATATCCGAAAAAATTGACCTATATTTATAATTTTTTGTGGAGAGATTTGGTACCTACTAAGAACTCCAAATACTAAATTACAGCCAATTCGGTGTAAAAATACGATAAAAGCCCCCAAAATACTAAAAATTATGAGGTACCGTTATATGGGGGCTACAAGAAAAAGTGTATCTATATTTATAATTTTTTGTGGATACATTTACTTACTACCCATAAGAACCCAATGTACCAAATTTCAGCGTATTCGGTATAAAAACGCGCTCAAGAACCCCAAAATACCGGAAATTGGGGGGTACTGTTATATGGGAGCTATACCTAAACGTGGACCAATATATCCCATCTTCGAACTTGACCTGCCTGCAAATAAAAGACAAACCTATGAAAATTTTCAGCACCCTATCTCAATTCCTTCAAAAGATAGCGTGATTACAACAGACGGACGGACATGGCTAGATCGTCTTAGAATTTTACCCTGATCAAGAATATAAATACTTTGTAGGGTCGTAAATGAATATTTCGATGAGTTACAAACGGAATGACAAAATTAATATACCCTCCATACTATGGTGGAGGGTATAATGAAACTAAGGCTAATGTGATCGAAAGCCGAATTGTGCTGTAATTATTTTTTTCGAATTGTGGAAAGAAACATTCATCGACTCTAGATTGTGGGCCACTGAATTCAAAATTTTGATTTTTATCCTTTTTTCTTATCAGGATAAACGACAGGATCAATTTTTGGACTGTTGCCGTATGTTCAAACTAGCACTGCTCGGGTACAGGTTTTTTAGATGATTTATTATCGTATTATAAGTGTGACCCTGGGGTAAAAAAATGAATAGAAATTCTGCTAGGACCTTCAAAGTACTTAAACTCGGTCGGAGTCGGTCAATTTGCGTTATATCAAAGCATGTTAGTTTGCATTGTTAGGGGAAGAATAAAAAGGTTCCCTTAGGAGTTTTTTTTTTTTTTTTTTTGTATTATTTCAGAAACGAAATGCCAAATCAGAAAATGCCTCTAGGACTTATATTTCAAAACATAAAAATATATTGAAAATTTTCGCTCAAGAAGTTGGTTGGACAATGTTATCAGGACCAATAGCAAAATGAGGAAGTAACATTCATATGCAAAGTAAGTCGAAACATGGTCCCATAATGAACGTTTTCTGTCAGGAAGTCCGATCACCAAATCGTTTTTTGGTCCCATTTCAATACATGGGTCTATGTTAAAAAAAATTGCTGCGAGGATGTATTTTAGCCTCCAAAATTTGAAAGAACACAGTACAATATGTATGTTGAAACCGAAGGGGTTCGCATCCTCCATTATATCTGAATAGGTAAAAAATAGCTCTCACAAAAAGGTGGACCGATATACAGTGAGTGTAATAAGTATTTTGCCTCAATAAAAATTTGAAAAAATTCCAATATATACGCCTAAAGCCATCAAACTAAAGATGTAAAATGAATTATGAATGATGGAGTACGTTTGTGGACATATTTAGATCGTATTTCTACAAGAATCACAGCGAAAGATCTATTGGTCTCGAAGATATCGGCCTAAATATATAACAACCCAAAAATGTTTATCACAAAAAAGTATTTTGCTTTTTATTATTATTTTAGAAAAAATTGTTACATAGAACTCGTTTGGTCTTTTTATAGTTACCATTGCGGGTAACGACATACTATAAGTGATTTGGCAACGATTCCAATAAACCACGGCATTTTCGCGAGTATTTTCTCTCACATTTACATTCTATACATTCTCCAGCAATATTTCATTTAATATTTGGTATTTTCTCGCCCTAATCTTAAGATGAGAGTATTAAACATAGTCATTGCGGCTTCAAAACATCCCAAATATGTTTAGAATAATAAAAAAGAGGTTTTGTAAAATATAACGCGAGGACAGAACCTTAAAAACTATTAAAACAAAAATCCAACAAACAATTTTTTTAAAAAAATTCGCGAAACCCAATTTTTCTGACTTCGAAATTTGTATGGTCCAGTAATATAGATCTAGGAACCAATATATGCAATAGAAATACCAATAAGGGGGTCAGATTCAAATATATGAACAGTTCTAAAGCAATAGTAATAAAATGCAATACATGAAGTTGGGAGAAAACATCATTATTCGTCAAATCCTACTGTCTTTTGAAAAACTGTGGTTGCTGGTGGCGAATACGCATTCTATATTTTATCTCCGATT
The DNA here is from genome assembly GCF_032173495.1 of Musca vetustissima. Taxonomy (NCBI): domain Eukaryota; kingdom Metazoa; phylum Arthropoda; class Insecta; order Diptera; family Muscidae; genus Musca; species Musca vetustissima. The sequence continues at coordinate 30,660 of NW_026877042.1, read as the reverse complement.
AACACCATCAGTTGGGAATAAAATGCAGTAGGGAATAAACGGGTCGATCTATTTATTTTCGAAATAAGATGTATTTCTATTGCCAGAAAACCGTCCATAACATTGAATCTGACCTCCTTATTGGTATTTTCATGGTATATTTTGGTTCCCAGATCAGTAATAATGAACCATAAAGTTTTCGAAGATAGAAAAAAATGGGTTTCGCGATATTTTTTTAAATAATTTGTTTGTCGGATTTTGGTTTTAATAGTTTTTAAGGTTCTGTCCTCGCGTTATATTTTGCAAAACCTCTTTTTTATTATTCTAAACATATTTGGGATGTTTTGAAGCCACAATGACTATGTTTAATACTCTCATCTTAAGATTAGGGCGAGAAAATACCAAATATTAAATGAAATATTGCTGGAGAATGTATAGAATGTAAATGTGAGAGAAAATACTCGCGAAAAATGCCGCGGTTTATTGGAATCGTTGCCAAATCACTTATAGTGTGTCGTTACCCGCAATGGTAACTATAAAAAGACCAAACGAGTTCTATGTAACCATTTTTTCTAAAATAATAATAAAAAGCAAAATACTTTTTTGTGATAAACATTTTTGGGTTGTTATATATTTAGGCCGATATCTTCGAGACCAATGGATCTTTCGCTGTGATTCTTGTAGAAATACGATCTAAATATGTCCACAAATGTACTCCATCATTCATAATTCATTTTACATCTTTAGTTTGATGGCTTTAGGCGTATATATTGGAATTTTTTCAAATTTTTATTGAGGCAAAATACTTATTACACTCACTGTATATCGAATACAAAAGCATCTAAACATCTTCCTTTCTATAATATTCCTATAATGAAATTAATAGACAGGAAGATTGATCCTGGAAGAACATCAATTTTGTATTAACCAATGTTACTCCAAGGTATTAAATGTCATGACAAATTATTTCATTACGGAATACAGAATATTTTCTCAATTTGGTTTGAAAAACTGATTTAAATTGTTAATGCATTGTTTTTGGTTTTATGTGGAATTTGAAGCTAAAATAATAGGATTTTTATTGATTTAAATGAAATATAAAAGTTATCGAATCCCGACATTTTATTTATTCGAGCATTAAATAATGCAAACCTATTATTTAAATAATATATATCGTTAGCTAAAATGCAAAAAGGCGTAACTAACAAAAAATTGAAAATTGACTTTTTGAATGAATATTGTGAATGTCAATAAACTACATGTGTTGACAAAATCAATTTCAATTTTTTGTTAGTTACGCCATTTTGCATTTTAGCTAACGATATGCACATATACATTTTGTACTTGCACAATAATAAATGAAATTCCTTATGTCGGATAGAACACAAAATAATGTAAAATATTTTTAAATTATGTAAAAAATTATATACAACATTAAACCACTAATAAATATTACACCATTTTCACATGAAGTACAATAAACGTTCGTTATAAATATATATTGAATTCTTACTATTATTTAAAATTTTAAAATATTTTATTTCAAATAGCCCATATTTATACGAGGCTAGGCTCCTCCAAGTCTACCATGTAATAATAAAAAGAAGAAAGAAAATTGAGAATGTCCAGATTTATTCGAATTTAATCATTGTAAAAGGAAATGTGAAAATAGTGTAGATAACATTGCAAATAAATAAACAACAAATATTAAATAACAATAAATCTTTGTCATTTCAACATACAAAGAAAATCAAAAGGCCAATTAATGATAATGGAATATTTTCTGGAAAAAATCTCCCACAACTCTTAAATAAACAATCATCATACACAGAGAGTTATGCGAAAAGAAAACAAAAAAAATAAATTTTTAAAAATAATTAAATAACATTTACTTTCTCTTAGTGTATTGAAGATTTCACATTACTTTTAACTTAAAACGCATCAAATTTCCTACAATAGTTTTAAACATTTCTAAATTTCTTTTAAATTTTACATCTGAATAGATTTCAATTGGCCTTCGATCATCACAAAACATACATTTTGTGATTTTTGTTAGCTGTGGGAGTTTTGATGATTTTTTGATTCTATTTCTCTTTATATCGAATTCAGATGCAGTAAAATTTTTCTCATTTTACTGTTGTCTATCTTCATATCGATAATTTTTTTGTGGGGATTGAAATTTGAAATTACTGCATTTTCTTTTCCTCATGAGCCTTTTTAACAATGGCCAATTTGGAGTGAGGTGATGCTGGTGACAGGGTGCGATAGGGTGCCTCCTTTGTGCCATGCAACACCAGAGACCAATCGATTAACCAGCCAGAACGGGGTTGATTTGAATTGAAACGGGCCTAGAAAAGAAAATATTTTTAATTGAAATTAAACAATAATAATTGTACTAGATGTACCTCCAATTTCCATGTACCATGAGGATATTCACCCCATGAATGAGTTGTCATGAAAGGCCATTTTGTGAAACCATCACGATGATCATCATCATTGGCGCGTCGTGATAGAATCATTGATCTGAAACAAAAAATTTAAATGTTAATGTGAGTATCAGTTTAGTCATAAAGAAACACAAATATTTTTGCTGTCGGTCCAAAGAAGTGTGTAGCGACACATTTATATATAAACGAACGGAAGAAACTCTTGCTACGCGAATTGAAGGCTGGGAATCTTAAATAGTCGTGCTGAAGGCCAGAGGCTCTTTACAGACAAGTCGAAGGACAGGATGTCTCATTATCGACGAGCTGATGGGCCAGTATTCTCTCATTAACACGTTAAAGAGCAAGGACTTTCTCGTAAAGATGTTGAAGGACAGGAAGAACTGAGGGCAGGAAGCTTTACATAGACGAGCTAAGGAACAGGGAGTTTTTATAGACGAGTTGAAGGTTATTAAGACCTTCATTGTCAAGCTGAAGCCCAGGGAGTCCTTATAGACGTGTTGGACCCCAAGAGGTCTTTAAAGACCATCTGCAGACCAGAGAATCTTTATAGACGAACTGCCGACCAGGGAGTCTTTGTAAACGAGTTGAAATCCAGGGTGTCTTTATGGCCGAGTTAAGGCCCAGGGAGTTTTTATGAATGAATTGAAGTCCAGTGAGTCTATCAGCGTTTTCTTTATAGACGAGTTGGAGTCCAGGGAGTCTTTGTAGTCGAGTTGAAGCCAAGAGGTATTTATAGACCAGGGAGTCTTTATAGACGAACTACAGCCCATTCAGTCTTTATAGACGAGTTGAATCCCAGGGAGTCCTTATGAATGAATTTAAGCCCAGTGTGTCTTTCATCTTCTTGAAGCGACCAGGGATGAGTTGAAGTCCATGAAATCTTTATAGACGAGCTGAAGGTCAGGTAGTCTTTATACACAAGTTGAAGACCAGGAATTCTTTTATGGACAAGCTGAATGCCAGGCAGTCTTTATAGACGATTTAATGTCTGGGAGTCCATATGAATAAATTTAAGCCCAGTGTGTCTTTCATCTTCTTCTTTATAGGCGAGTTGAAGCCCAGGGAGTCTTTATAGACAAGCTGAAGGCTAGTTCGATTTTATAGACAAGCAGAAAGCCAGGGAGTTTTTATAGACGAGGTGAAGTCCGGTGTGTCTTTAAGACGAATTGCAGCCACGGGAGTACTTATGAATGAATAAAGGCCCAGTGAGTCTTTCAACTTGTTCTTTATAGACGAGTTGAATCCCAGGGAATCTTTCTAAACTAGGTGAAGCCCAGGGAGTCTTTATTAATGAATTGAGGGCCAGGGAGACAAGCTGAAGCCCAGGCAAGGGGGTATTTCATAGAAGAGGTGAAGGGAGTCAGTCTATCATAGACGAGCAGAAAGGAGCTGAAGAAGCGAGTATTTCATGGACGTGCTAAAGAAGGGTGTTTTTCATAGACGAGCTAAAGGGAGTCTTTATAGAGTTGAAGCCCAAGGAAATGAAGACCAGGGAGTATTTACAGAGGAGCTGAAGCCCAGGGAAGGGGGTATTTCATAGAGGAGCTGAAGGGAGTCAGTCTAACATAGACAAGTAGAAAGGAGCTGAAGATGCGAGTATTTCATGGAAGCGCTAAAGAAGGGTGTTTTTCATAGACGAGGTAAAGGGAGTCTTTATAGAGTTGAAGCTCAAGGAATCTTTATAGACTAGCCGATGATCAATGAATATTTCATAGAGGAACTGAAGACCAGGGAGTATTTATAGGGGAGTTGAAGGTCAGGGAGTCACTATAGTCGACGTTATGATCAGGGAGTATTTGGTCTTATAAGCGCGAATTTTTTAACAATATTTGTGGTAGAATATTCTGACCTATAAACGTGGATTTTTAAATAATATTTTTGAAGCACTTTCGGTCTTATAAGTGTAGATTTCTAAATAATATTTTTTGAAGGATTTTCGGTCTTATAAGCGAGAAATTTTTAAACAAAATATTTTTGAAGGATTTTTGGTCTTATTTGGATTTTTTTAGGAAACAATGTTTTTTATAAAAAAAGTTTTCTTTATTCCTTACCTTGTACCCATTGGCGATGTTAAGAACAGTTCCAAATCTCCTCTGCGTGATGCATTTGCCGAAATCACAGCCTGGACATGTTCTAAATAGTTTACCTCAGTATCTGTGCCCTTGCAGGCATCCGTTTTGATTTCCAAGAATAAAGAACGGCCAGAATAGATGGGACTAAAAATAAAAACAAAAAATTTAGAATCAACCATTAAATATTTAATCAAAAATCAATTCCTTACTGTGTCTCCGAAATTTCTCCGGCTTCACAGTGATATCGTGGCGGTACGGTATGCCATTGTTTGGCCAGTGTGACCATGCCACCAGCATCTAAGACACCAAAGCCAAACAAATGATTAAACTCCAAGCCAACACCATTCATTGTCCAATGGAAACGATTTTTGGCATCGAACAGAGAATTCCGCTTCGAAGTGAGAACTGTCAAATGTTGAATATCACGCCATGTCAATTCGGGGCTAAATGAAGAAAAAATTAAACAAAAATACAAATTTTAAATTTGTTTTGAAATTTAATGTTATGCCATCTTTAAAACTGTAAAGAGAACGAACGACGTCATTCTTTGTGAATCCAATTTAAGTGCGCGTCCATATGTTGTGCTGTTTCCTTATCAACCAACACAACACACACCATGCCACATGATTTACTTACTTTGCCTCCAAGGCCAATGCAAATACGCCAGCTGCTTCCGGTGCTGCCGCACTTGTGCCCGAATGTGTTGTTGTACACTTGCCATATAAATCTGTTGTTGCCACACCAGTATTGGGATCTTTGGCACCATTACTAAATGTACTGGCCAATGTTGAACTGCAGCTTTCATCGTAATGAGCATTTTGACCATCGTTTATGGCGCTATTAATGGAAATTGTCCACATGGAAGCGGCATAGCCATCACAATTGCAATCATCCTCTTCGCCACCATCACCCGATGCCCAGACATAAATGTTGCCCAAACCATTGCGGCCCTACGGGAAATAAATGAATATATGGGTGTGTGTGTGTGTGAGTGAGTGTGGGTTATTACATTTGGTTACAATTGAACGATTTCCACCCAACAAATGAGAGGGAGGAAGTCTATGAGAATGTGTGTCCAATCTCAAATACTTATTATTAGGTGTCTTTGGTTTTTTTCAGCCCATTATACCCACCTCATTAACACCCTGTACAATTGCACGCATTGTAGCATTACGAGGTCCATCCACTGTTTTGCCATCATCTGTTGGACCCCATGAAGCACTGTAAATGTGAATTTTATGTGGTTCATGGCCCATTGAATTCGCTTCAATCAAATCTGTCATATAAGGTTGATCCAACATGCGAATGCCTTTAAAAGTAAATAAGAGAGACGAGAGAGTGAGAAGGGAATTAAATGTTATAGCTATATAAATGGTTTACCATATTTCCTTACGTATATTTTATTATCTACAATTATTTGTAATCTGACATAACGTCATTCAATTGACAATCCACAGGTTTAATATTTATCTGTGTGGTAGATAACACACACACATGTATGTATTGCTATTTATTGACATTGCACAAGATCTCTCATCAATTTATGGCAAATAATAAAAATCACTTTGCCCATGTTAACATATTTATGGCCATTTTGGTGTAGGTGTATTTGTTTTAATATATCATCGTGAATTGCATAATAGTCCTACTTCGTAGTTTTACATATTCTTGTAAATATTAAAAGGATATATGTAGATGATATTACAAAAAATATAAAATTCTGGAAAATTCATAAGATACAATATAAAAACTTCAACCACAGTAGAGAGAGATTCTTCCACCCCTATTAATAGAAAGTCAGAGGGTCTTCACAGAAGATGTGAAGGCAAGGGAGTCTTTTTAGACGAACTGAAGACCAGGGAGTTGTTTATAGTTAACTTACAGGGATTATTTTACAGACTAGCTGAAGGAAATGTTTTATAGACGATAGTCTTTTATATACGATCTGAAGGCCAGGGAGACTTTGGAGACAAAGTGATGAACAGAGAGTCTTAATAACCAAGCTGAAGGCCAGGGAGTATTCATAGTCGGGCTGAAGGACATGTAGGCTTTATAGAAGAACTGAAGGATAAGGGTTATTTTATATTCCATAGATGCGATTCTTTTATATACGAGCTAAATGACAGAGAGTCTTTCATAGGCGATCTAAGGGCAGACAGTATATATAGAAGAACACAAGACCATAACGTATTTATAGACGATTTGAATGTCAGGAATACTTTATAGGCGAGCTGTAGGCCAGGAAGTCCTACTATACGAGTTTAAGGCCAGAGAGTCCTAAAGAAGATCTGAAGCCAGAGGAGTCTTTATAAACAAGTTGAACCCCAGGCAGTCTTTATAGTCGAGCTGAAGACCAGGGAGTGTTTATCGACGAGCTGAATCCCAGAGAGTCTTTATAGACGATTTGAAGCCCAGAAAGTCTTTCATAAATGAGCTGAAGCCCAGGGAGTCTTTATAGACGAGTTGAAGCCCAGGAAGACTTCATAGACGAGCTTAAGGCCAGAGAGTTTTAATAGCATAGTTGAAAAGTAATAGAGACAGATCAGGACAGATTAGGACTGGGACATTGAATTGAATAACCTTTTCCAAATATGCATAGAATCACCTTCTAAGTCGATTTATGCATAGCCGCGTTAAATTGTGGACAATGTCCATGTCGCATTTATGATCTGCATGGAATGAAATTTGACACAGCACACTTATTTGGCGTAAGGAAATTCGGTTCAGATTTATTATACCCTACACAACTATGTTGTCAGGGTATTATAGCTTTGTGCAGCCCCAAAATTTTGTAACGCCGCGAAATATTGGTCCTAGACACACCTTTGAGTATACCGATCGTCATATCTCGACTAGCTGAGTCGATCTAGACATGTGTGTCCGTCCGTCTGTCCGTTATAATTTGTAAACACGATACAGGCCAATCTTCACGAAATTGTGCATGTAGGATGGGTTCTGGCCAATGAAGACCCCTAATGTTTTTGGAAAAGATCGGTTAGTATTTAGGCGATGAAATGGACCGAAAACTTTATTTTTGTCGGTTTTTCTGATCGCTCCAGAGGCCGCAATTATGGGCCAAACACCGCGAATTTTTGCATAGAGAAGGGGATCGGGCCAAAGAATAAGCATGATAAAGATCGGTCAATATTTAGCGGGTCAAATGAACCCTAACTTTTGTGTGAAAAATTACAAAAAATTTTATTCTATAGCGTATATATTTACCACTGAAGGACATAGACCCGTAAAGTTGATAGTATATCTAAGAGGAGTGGTTGACCTTTGTAGGTACTCGGATGCGAGAGTTACACTTAAATATTTACAAGTGCTTACGTATTCATATATTATTTTGTAACCTATTACCACATTGGAGGGCGGAAATATAGCTGATCGCTTTGAAATGTTCCATGAGGTTCCAGTTATGGTCAAGGACAGCACCTAAAATGTCAGGTGATGATCAGATAATATTTTTCGGATGAAGTGGACCGAAAACTTAATTATTTGTACTTTTCGAGTCGAAAGCCGAACATCACAACACAATCCACGGTGAAGGGAATCTGGACAAGTAATTAGAGGTGCTGTACTGATTATTAGTAACATATGCTGACCTCTAGCCAGTCAAAAGTGTGCAAATATCGCGAAATATTGCCCAATCTCAGAATATACAACCACAGAAAGATAGATTTTCATGGAAATTGTGTAGGGTATCGTATGGTCGGCCCCGTCCGACTATACTGCTCCGCTCACTGGTTTATATATAGCTCCCACATATATGAGTTTTATCCTATTCCCCAATAGTTTATCCAAGTCACAATGCTTGTCCGATTGAGACAAAATTTGGCACAGCGTTTCAGACTTAGCTCCCACATATAATTTCGTCGATTTTATATAAATGGTGAAATACACTCCCAATGTTTGTCCCATATCTATATCTGAGTTCATGTTCGTGTACCAATCGAGATTACATTTTGGACACTATGCTTCTGCATACCATATGGGGCACGACACGTTTGCTCATTTCGGTCCAGATTTTCATATAGCTCCCATGTTCGATTTCGTACAAATAGTACACCAATGAATCCAAGCCTGTCCGATTGTCATGCAATTTTTCATAGATTTCAGAATGTTATGCGTATGGGTCTATTTAAATTGGTTCAAATATATATCTATATTGTAGATATGTAAATTTCTTGTATGTACCCAAAGTGGGTAAAGGTATCACATAGTCTACCTTATCCGACTTTCTTTACTGGTTTGAAAGTTAACATATTACTTTCAAGATCGGATACTCTATCCAATCGCATACCATATTTGATGGAGGACCGAGACCCATCTATTTAAAATAACTACAATGTCTCACAATATCTAACCGACCCTTTGTGAGAGAGACACATAAAGGAGAAGACGCTATTGAAAGATCCCGCACCATGCTTATACCCTCAATCATAACGCGGAGTGCATATTTAATACTGATCAAGAATGTGTCCATATGTTTGTCCATCTGTGGAAATCACGATAGAGTTCGTAATATCATAATGCTCCTAGAATATTTGGCATTGCAAATAGGATATATCGGTATACGTTTTAGAGTAGCCCCCATATAACGATACCCTCAAATATTCGATATTTTGGGAATTTCGGACATTCTGGGTTCTCATTGAGTATCACATATCCGTACCAAAAATTATTAATATTGACCCAAGTTTCAGTGTAGCCCCCATATAACGGTACTCCCCAATGCTCAGTATTTTGGGGATTTCTGAAAGATTTTCAAATCTAATTGACTGTAATTTGGCATTTTGGGTTCTAATTGAATAACATATATCCGTACCAAAAAATATTAATATTTTCTGGATCTAATTCAGTACTCTTTGCAAAATTTTATCCTAATCGGACAAATATTGGGAGTTTGGAGCATCATTCACATAAAATCGGACGAAACTATATAAGGGAGCTATAGATAAATCTACACCGATTCCAACAAAAATTCGCATACATAAGTATGGACCTGATTCAGTACACTGTGCAAAATATTGTCCCAATCGGACAAATATTGGGAGTTTGGTGCATAATTTAGATAAAATCGGACGAATCTAATTCAATACTCTGTGCAAAATGTTGTCCCAATCGGACAAATATTGGGAACGAAACTATTTATGGGAGCTATATCTAAATATAAACCGATTCCAACAAAACTTTGCATACATAAGTATGGACCTGATTCAGTGCGCTGTGCAAAATGTTGTCACAGACCGACAAATATTGGGAGTTTGGTGCATCATTTAGATAAAATCGGCCAAAACTATATATGGGAGCTATATCAAAATCTGAACCGATTTTCCGATTTTTTTTCAATAGGATTCGTCCTTGGGCCAAATAAGTGACTTGTGCCAAATTTAATCCAAATCGGATCATAAATGCGACCTGTACTTTGTTCACAAAATGGATGGACGGACAGACGGACATGCATATATCGTCTCAGAAAGTGATTCTATGCATATTCTCAAAAGGAACCATGGGTCAACCTCACTTCCTTTTGCCTGTTACAAACATATCCACAAAGACATAAACCCCTGTACCACAGTATGGTGAAGGGTATAAAAATAATAATACTGATCCAATTTTAAGGGTAGCCCACATATGGGGATGTTTGTAACGTTTGTCAATCAAATTGGCAGTAATTTTGGATTCTCATAACAGTACCGCAACATCTCCGCCCTAAAAATTATTAATATTGATCCAATTATGTATTTTGAAAATTTTGACACGTTTTCAACCGAATTGGCTTTAATTTGGTATTCTTCCGAATTCTTTCCGTTTTATTATATAACGGTAGCCCCACTATTCGATATTTTGAGAATTTCATTCTTTTTTTTTTTCATGACATGAGTTCCCTCCTAGGACCCCATTAATTTTACATATTTTGATTGTCATCCACATGGTGGAGGTTATTAAAGTAAGTATTATAAAGAACCAACAAAAGTGGCTGCAGCATGGAACTTCGACATTTCAGTTCAGTGTCCTCGTAGAAAATGTTTAATGTAAGTATCTAATTAAATATAACTCCCGTACAATTGACCCTGCCGAATCAAACACTGTACCAAACTATCACAACTTGAAAATGAATAAGCTTCTCAATAATAACTCATCGGTTTTCTAAGCAAACAGTTGCAAAATTTTTTGCTTCTTGTCGTAGCCATCCAGGTGGAAATGTGTCTCATCAGTCCATATGATTTTTGGATGGAATATCAAATCTTTTAGGGTTATCTTGAGCGACGTACATTTTTTCTTCACCAATTCACTGATTTATGTATAGTGATTAAGTGATTAACAAATTTTGAACTTCCCAAAAACTATAATTATACCCTTCACCACACTGTGGTACAGGGTATTATGTCTTTGTGCATATGTTTGTAACAGGCAAAAGGAAACGAGATAGACCATGGTTCCTTTTGAGAATATGCATAAAATCACTTTTTAAGTCGATTTAAGCATGCCCGTCCGTCTGTCTGTCCATGTATTTTTGTGAGCAAAGTACAGGTCGCATTTATGATCCGAATTGGATGAAATTTGGCACAGCTCATTTGTTTGGCCCAAGGACGAACGCTATCGAAATTGGGAAAAATCGGTTCAGATTTAGATATAGCTCCCATATATATTTCCGTCCGATTTAATGTAAATGGTGCACCAAAGTCCCTATATATCTTTCGATATGCACGAAATTTGGCATAACGTACTGAATTGAGCCTAGAGTGATGTCTGTCAAGTTTCGTGAAAATCGGTCCAGATTTAGATATAGATCCCATATATAGTTTCGTCCGATTTCATGTAAATGGTGCACCAAAGTCCCATATATCTTTCGATTTGCACGAAATTTGGCATAACATACCGAATTGATGCTGGAATGATGTGTGCTGAGTTTCGTGAAAATCGATTCAGATTATGATATATAGATTTTCGTCCGATTTAATCTAAATAATGTATCAAGTTCTTACGTTGCATAGCGTTTTGAATTTAATCCAGAATAATGTGTGCCAAGTCTAGTGAAAATCGGCTGAGATTTGGATGTAGCTCCCTTATATTATAGATTGATTTTAAGTAATTGACGCACCAAGGAACCAATATATGGCTGATAAGAACAAAATCAGTATCACTAAAATCAGTATAGCCAAACCTGTGACAAGTTTCGTTGAAATCGGTTCATATTTCGATATAGCATCCATATATAAGTAAATTGTGCATCAAACTCCTCATATTTGTTAGATTGACATCAAATTTTGCACAACGTACAAAATTGAGTAAAGAATAACGTAGTTGGGTTTTCTAAAAGTACAGACCTAGCCCAACGGATGACCTTTTGATATTTGTTTTAGGTCGATTTACATACTTTTGTTCCATTGTAACAAAGGAATGACATGTTTATGGATAGATCTAGGTCGTTTCACATGTAGATAAATATCACATATTTTATTTCATACAATTTCATGATAGTAGTCCTGTTTAATATATTCATAGTGGTGAGGGGTATTATATAGTCTGCCCCGTCCGACTTTACTACTTTCCTTACTGGTTTTCATATCGTTTCCTTGTGACCCTCCCCCAACTGGTTATTTACTTGCAATATTCCTAAATTCGATTCAACATGTGTGCAAACGTCAAACAATCAAATCCAATACATATGCCGGAATGTATATCCACAAAATAACCCGAGATTATTCAGAATAAAATACTTTGATAGCATATGGATTCATAAGTAGGTGTAGTCGTATGTGTGTATCATTTTATTTTATCATAAATACCTATATACATATTTATTGATAAGGCATTAAACTTTGATTTCTGTCATCTGGTTGGTGCCATAAACGATTACAAAAGTAAACTACTAAAAGCAAATAATAACAAACGCACACAGTCCAAATAAACTCACAATTCTATGCTGGATTCAATTAAAAGCTTTTACTTGGGCAAAAAGACCAATAAAAAAGTGATAACAATAACAACAATAACTATAATAATAAAAATAACAACGATGATAATGATGATGGTGAATCAAAGTGAGTATTGAACAAACATTAGATGTCTGTTCATAAGAAGTGTCAATAAAATTATAAATATAACAATTGAGTACATATATATATATATATATTTACAGAGTAATTACAGAGCAAATCTTTGATTTGAAGTAATGTTTCCTATAAAAGGAAAAATAACATTAGTTAGTATTGAATCCCTTTTATTAACCCATTAAATGATGATCATAAAAATCTATTAAAATTTTCTGAAAACAATATTCCAATATTAAACCATTTTTGAGGAATCACATTTAACTCTTTGACAGTACTTTAAAAATTAATCATCTGATTTATATACTCTCTCCTAAGAGAATTTACTGACTTACATAAACGTGTAACCATCCACCCACCCACACACATACCTTGATAAATCATTTGTCTTTTGATTAACTATAGAATCTGTCACTGCTAGATTTCCCACCCCCCTCATAACACCCACTGGCACTCGAACTTACCTGCAATCTTGCTGTCATAGGCAACACCTACACCACAAATTCCATTATCACGAGCAGCAGCAACTTCACCAGCGCAACGAGTTCCATGGCTGCCAGGAAAATTGAAATGAAAATCGAAGCAGAAGAAGAAGACAACAAGAATAACAAAATGTACTTAAACCTTGACCAATTTTTCTTAGCACAACAATGGCGGATTATTGTCATTGTTAGCTATTCTATGAAATCAAATGTGACATTTTAGTCTTGCTTACCTGTTAAACCAATCGTCTGTGTAGCGTGGATACGGGAATGGATCATTGCTGCTAAAATCGTAACTAGCTTCAGCATTCTGTGAAAGAGAAAAATAGAAAATGAAGAAAAATAGAAAAAAAGTAAATACAAAAATTAATAACATTTTATCGGGAAAAGGATAATAACATTTTCGGGATAATGTATATATTGGAATAAATGCTAAAAATATGAAATATATATTTTTTGTATATTTGTGTAGCAATAAAAAACCAGGGAACGGAGCAGTATAGACGGATGGGGCCAACCATATGATTCCCTACATAACTTCTACGCAAATCTAACTTTCTATATTCTGAGGCTGAGTAATAGTTCTTGATACAGATCCACTTTCAAACCCTGGCATATTTTCCAAATCTTGTTTTCGGAGGTGAATATTTACGCCATAAAATAAAAATTTGATTTTGTTTGGAATATTGACCGCTCATCATCTAAACAGCCGTTCTAAGTATTTGATCAGATTACCTTTACCGTGTAGAATATGTGACGTTCTGCATATAACAATGGCCTCTAGAGCGACTAGAGAATCAGACAAAAACAAAGTTTTGCCGAAAATTGCTACATAGCCTAAAATTGTAGGTATCGTCCCTGACCATATCCGGAACTTCATGTAAAATTTCAAAGCGATCAGCGCGACATTTACATCCTCTAGTGGATAATAGTAATATTAAACAATATCATAACACAAAGTCATGCTTATTCTTTTGCCAGATTTCGTCTCTGGTGTAAAATTGCGTGGCGTTAAGAAACATTTGAAGCCTCAAAAGTGACCAAAAAAAGACAAAACACCAGTAAGGAAAACCAGTAAGCAAAGTAGTAAAGTCGGACGGGGCCGACTATATGATACCCTTCACCACTTTGAGTATATTCAACAGATGAATCCTAACAGACGTCGCATTTTTAAAGGACCAGTAAAATGAAATTGGAACCATAAACACGTCATTCTGCAACAGATACTAAATTGTTCTTTTGGTCAGATATAGAAGCTATATCTAAATCTTAACCGATTTTCAGGAAACTTAACACACATCATTCTAGACCTAATTCATTACGCTGTGCCAAATGTCGTGCAAATCGAAAGATATATAGGGACTTTGGTGCACCATTTACATTAACTCGGACGAAATTCAGTTATAAAACGAGCCCAAGAACCCGAAAATACTGAAAATTGGGGGTACCCTTATGTGGGGTCTTTCCGAAAAAATTTACCTTTATTTATAATTTTTGGTAGGGAGATTTGCTACCCAATAAGAACACAAAGTACCAAATTTCAGCGAATTCGGTAGAAAAGTGCGATCAAAACCCCCAAAATACCGAAAATTTGGGGTAATCTTATATGGGGGCTATCCGAAAAAATGGACCTTTATTTATAATTTTTGGTAGGGAGATTTGCTACCCAATAAGAACTCAAAGTACCAAGAACCTCAAAATACCGAAAATTTGGGGGTACCCTTATATGGGGGCTATCCGAAAAAATTGACTTTTATTTATAATTTTTTGTAGGGAGATTTGCTACCCAATAAGAACACAAAGTACCAAATTTCAGCGAATTCGGTCGAAAAATGCGATCAAAACACCCAAAATACCGAAAATTGGGAGTAATCTTATATGGGGGCTATCCGAAAAAATTGATCTTTATAATTTTTGGTAGGGAGATTTGCTACCCAATAAGAACTCAAAGTACCATTTCGGCGAATTCAGTTAAAAACGCGCTCAAGAACCTCAAAATACCGAAAATTTGGGGGTACCATTATATGGGAGCTATGCCTAAACGTGGACCGATTTTCTCCAATTTCAATAGGGTTCGTCCTTGGGCCTATTAAGTGACCTGTGCGAAATTTCATCCAAATCGGATCATAAATGCAACCTGTACTTTGTTAACAAAAATACATGGACGGACAGACGGACGGACAGACGGAAATGCATAAATCGACTCAGAAAGTGATTCTATGCATATTCTCAAAAGGAACCATGGGTCTATCTCGATTATTTTTGCCTGTTACAAACATATGCACAAAAACATAATACCCTGTACCACAGTGTGGTGAAGGGTATAATAATAAAGTCGGATGGAACCGACTTTACATCGACAATGGAAGATGTCGTGGCAGATATTGAAGAAAGATCAGAGGAACCTATAATTGACAAGTCAAAAGTGTTAAACGCATTAAAAAGCTTCACACTATTGAAAGCGACAGGACCGGATAACGTCTTCCCCGCGTTACTACAAAAAGAGGCGGTTTTTTTATCACCACATCTAGCTGCACTCTTTAATGCATGCTTAAGGTGACGTACACACCGAAAGCCTGACAGAAAGTCTTCATACCCAAGCCCGGCGAGGCAAACTATGTCACACCAACATCTTATCGCCCAATTAGCATAACTTCATTCCTACTCAAAACCATGGAACGTACAATCGACACCATGATAAATTCTTCCTATTGGGAAAGAATCCTAACTTAATATGCAGGAAAGCCGAAACGGTACTAAAAGCCTACCATTGGGCTAAACCGAGGGGCTTAAACGTAAATCCGGACAAAACGGAGATATGTCTTTTCACTAGAAAGACAGAAATAGGTCAGAATGAAGAGCCCATCTTCCAAAACAAAACGTTAGCTATATCAACCAACGTTAAGTATCTGGGAGTAATTCTAGACAAGAAACCTTAAATAGAAAGTCAACATACAGCAAAGACTGACAAGGCCTATATATGCTGGTCATTCTGTGGAAGAGCCGTAGGCTCTAAATGGGGTTTCAGTCCTAAGATGATACACTGGATCTATAGAAGCGTTATTAGACCAATTATAACATACGCGTCTGTTGTCTGGTGGACAGCAATGAATAAAAAATGTAACGTAAAAGCGGAATGTTCAGAGAACGTGTTGCTTAGGTATATGTGTGCCAATGCGTAAAACACCAACTAGAGCCTTGGAAACAATATTATATATACATCCAAATAAAAAATGAAGCGGCGGTTACAGCTTTAAGACGCAAAGCAATAGACGAGTGGATAGATACCGGACACAACATGCCACACAGGCAACTACTAAGTCTATATTCCAAACCTTTGATTCATACCGCATACCTGAAACGAGAGTAGTAACACGGTGCACGGTGGTAGATAGAGAACAATGGAATAGTGGAACACTAGTTCAGATGCCGCTTGGTACCTGTTGCTACACAGATGGCTCTCAACTAGGAGGAAACACTGCACTGGGTACCGAGGTTCAAACAAAAAAAAGAGTGTCTTAACTGGTTAATTTCAAACCAAGGACAAAGTACAATAAATATTATTACGGACAGCAAGCAAGCTATAAAGCCAATATCTTCCAAAACAATTAAATCCAAAACTGTACTGGAATGTATAAATACCATTAATGATTTCTCAAAACAAGGACCTGTACGGATTATATGGGTACTGAGTCACAAAACAATCATAGGCCACGAGATAGCGAATCAACAAGCTAGGAATGGTGCTGCACTAGCCACAATAGATGTGAATACCGCCAAGACTTTTAGCGAAACACGCCAAGAAATAAGGAAATGGGCGAATGATACCCACAAAACCCTTTGGGAAAATGAGGGGACAGGAAAGAAAACCAAAATCTTATGGGGTGACCCAAACGAACACAAAACTAAGCAAATCCTAACGCTAAACAAAAAAGAAATAAGCCGACTGACGGGTATTCTCACGGGACACCTCAGCCAGAAAGCACATCTACTCAAGATTGGATGCGAAGGTAGCAGCATGTGCAGAGCGTGTGAGGAAGACAGTGAAACGATGGAACATTTCATGTGCCATTGCCCAGCATTTACATGCCTTCGGAGACAATTCTTGGGAAATGACACTTTTCACGAACTAAGAGATCTGAGGGGGTGTGAATGGAGAAGACTTAAGGAGTTCTAAAAAAACACGGAATTCCATAGGGGGTTCAGACCCAAAATTTGTTAATCTAACTTTCACTAAATCTAACTTTCTCCGCATTTCTAGAGCGCACAAGAAGCCTCAATTGGCTTATGTGTACGTCCTTCCCATGTTGGACATGTGGTGGTATTATCCACCCCTCTTTTCAACCTAACCTACCTACATGTGAACCGACTCCACAAACCTGCCATTCTGCAAACTATATTAAATTTTTCATTTGGGCAGATATGAAGTCGTTTGTTTCCAGTGTAATGAAATTGTGTAAATCGATTTAAGGGAACCCCACCCATTCTCGATTTTCATTTTTCAAGATTTTCAAAGGGCTGGTAAATCAATACCAACGCTTGTTAAGGTATGTAACTTTGCATATATATATATTTGAAGATGTAAAAGAGAAGAAAAATAATTTACAAAAAATTTGTGTTGTTGTTTTGTTGTTGCTTTTTGTAACTAAAGAAAAGTCCTTATTTTTGATGGCGGGCATGATAACTCCTCAATGGAACATCGGAATCCGAAAATTCCAACGGTGTTAGAAAGAGTACATGTCCGGCTCTCGTATGAACTAGGATTATTGACTTCGCTCTAAAATTAACAAAATGGCGGACCTTTGAAAAATATTTTTGGAAAATCGCCGATTTTTGACGAAAAACTAAGTTAAAAAATAAGGAAGATCTTCACCGATTAGCTTTATCCTAGTTCATACGATAGCTATACACTTACAGAGAAACGTGTAAAAATTTGGAATTGATTGGGTTTTTAGTTTTTGAGTTATCGTGCCCGCCATTCGTTTAGAGAAAAACGCGTTTAAAGTTTGAGAAGCCCTTTAGCCGTCACTTGATGCTGACAGAATAAATCGGCTATATCTTCAAGAGTTCTTGAGATATTTGTAGGGACATTCCTGATTTAGTGTAGATTCGAATTATGTCAAAAAAAATTTTTGACCCCGAGAATGGGGGGTCCCCTTAAAACAAATCTCAATCGTACACCCGGTCGAAAATACATACATACGCATTTCTACAAAACGCAATTACTTCCTTCTATGCTCAACTTTATAAGTTGTGCAAAATTTACTTCATTATACCCTTCACCACACTGTGGTACGGGACTCACTTTCTGAGTCGATTTATGCATGTCCGTCTGTCCGTGAAAAAAGTACAGGTCGTATTTTTGATCCGATTTGGATGAAATTTGGCAAATGTCACTTATTTGGCCCAAGAACGAATCCTATTGAAATTGCAGAATATCGGTTCAGATTCAGCTATAGCTCCCATATATATTTTCGTCCGATTTAATGTAAATGGGGTACCAAAGTCCCTATATATCTTACGATTTGCACGAAATTTGGCACAGCGTACTGAATTAAGTCTGGAATGATGTGTGCAAACTTTTGTGAAAATCGGTTCAGATTTAGATATAGCTCCCGTATATATCTTCGTCCGATTTAAGGTAAATGGTGAACCAAAATCCATATATATCTTTCGATTTCCACGAAATTTGGCATAGCGTACTGAATTAAGTATAGAATGACGTGTGCAAAGTTTCGTGAAAATCGGTTAAAATTTAGTTATAGCTACATATATATCTTCGTCCGATTTAAGTCCCTATATATCTTTCAATTTGCACGAAGTTTGGTATAGTGTACTGAATTAAGTCTAGAATGATGTTGCTAAGCTTCGTGAAAATATCCATAGCTTGGCCGATTGACACAACGTACTGAAGTACTATAAATTAGTCTCTGGCAAGTTTCCCTGAAATCGGTTCAGATACAGATACATAACAAACATGCTACGTCTGTTAGAATTCATCTGTTGAATATACCCAAAGTGGTGAAAGGTATCATTTAGTCGGCCCAGTCCTACTTTACTATTTTCCTTACTGGTTTTATGCTCAATTTGTTCAAAATTTTGGGTCTGCGTAAGTCTTGGTCTTTAGTGCACCATTTACATAAAATAGGACGAAACTATATATGGTTCAGATTTTTGGACAACCAGTAAGTATCAAACATATCAAATTACAGTCAATTTGTTTAAAAAAAAACCTGTTAAACGTCCTCAAAATACCAAAAATCGGTTGCACCGTTATATGGTAGCATGATCCGATCTGGTGCATATTCGGCCCACTACTTCGCACGGGTATAGGTTTATTTTGTGCAATTGGTTTGGAATTTATTAATTTAGTGCCGCTAAATCAGTGATTTCGACCACTGTACAGCACCTGTTTGGCCGGTTAAATCAGGAAGTGATTGGTCATCAGCCCTGACATTTTCCTTACCGGATATCAGGAACAACTTAATAAATTATTTTTAGTATTTAGGACCGGACATCGTGTTCCATGACTTGGTGAATTTTTGGTACTTTGAAGGTTTGAATATTCTTTTTAATAGATTTTGGTAGTTAAATTTTTTGCGAAGGCCCGAATGATACAAAAAGTTCGACCCGTTAGAACTTAAGAAATTTTAAACTTGTAATATTGTAATATTTAATGTGACGGATATACTGGCCACGTTATATTATTACGTTATACCCATGTTAGATAATCTATCAAACAATTTTACGAAAAACATAAATTTTAGTGCATTTGTATAGAAAAACCTGATTTTCCCATTAACGAACAAATCGAACCAGTGCAACTTTAGTTAGCAATTTACTTTATATCTTAATTTTTCATGATATTTATATAAATTGATCTATAAAACATCGAAAGTGTACCCAATAGACCACAACAATTTTTCTCATTCCTTAAATTTTCTTTAATTCATTTTCCGTTTAAACATGTTACAAATGATGTCTTTATCTTAAAGTGCATTTTATAAATGAATCGCTATAAAATACAGATAATACACTCAAATGCGCAGTTTTGTTTTCACTTCATCTCTGGGGCACCATTATAGAAATACAACGAATGAACGAACAACAACAAATATCAAAATGCTGAAGAGCAAACGTTATCCTCTTACATTTAAGATATGAGATTTCCACTAAAGCAGATTTCATTACTTAAAAAATGTTGCCTTGAGTTAAGTGTGTTTGTCGTGTTTGATGCGAACGACAAATTGAAGATTTCGAAAAGTAAACATGGCGAAGCAGATACTCACGTGTATCATTATTCATATTTAATCTGTTTTGTTATGATTAATTTTCGCTAGAAGATATTGTTCCATTGTCGCAAGTATAAATTATTACCAATGGAAGAAAACAACGAATGTATTCCAGAGATTTTCTAAGTTAAGGTGTTTATTGTAACGCTAAGAGTATTAAACAAAGTAAATAATACGAAGATAATGTCAATACTTTAGGGGAAATTTAAGAAGTATTTAAAACATAGCGCGAGGATATTAAATTGTTTTCTGTGTCAATAAAATCGTAAAAATGGTAGTATGAAATTGACGCACGTCATTTGGTATACAGCACCACTGCTCGCAAGAGGATATTGAATTGTTATTTCGCCAATAAAATATATATTTTAGGTGAAGAAAATGAAAAATTATCCATAACCAGTGAGCGGAGCAGTATAGTCGGACGGGGCCGACCATACGATACCCTACACAACTACCACGTTAATATAGCTTTCTGCGGATTTTTATTTCGAGCCTGGGCAATATTTCTTGATATTTGGAGCCTCTTGTACGATTAGAGTTCAACAGCACCTCTTGCTTACAATGACATATTTTCCGAATATTACTAATATTCAGTACAGCCGCCCCTCTAATTACTTGTCCAGATTCCCTTCACCGTGGGTGGTGTTGTGATGTTCGGTTTATAATTGTGGCCTATAGATCGTCTCGAAAAAAAAAACAATCAAAAAAGTTTTCGGTCCACTTCATCCCGAATTGGTATCTGATCATCACCGAAAATTATAAGAGTTGTCCTTGACCATAACTAGAACGTCATGCAAAATTTCAAAGCGACCAGTGCTATTTTTCCGTCGTCTAGTGTGGTAATGGGTTACTAAATAATATCTGAATGCATAAGCACCTGTAAATATTTACGTGTCACTCCCACATCCGTGTACATATCACAGTAAAATTGGTATCAATTTAAAGGTCAACCACTCCTCTTGGAAATACTTCTCGGCTCTATGTCCTCCAGGAGTAAATATATACGCCATAGAATACAAATTTTGTAATTTTTCACACAAAAGTCAGGGTCCATTTGACCCGCTAAATATTGACCGATCTTTATCAAAACAGGTATGCTTATTCTTTGGCCCAATCCCCTTCTCCATGTAAAAATTCGAGATGTTTGGGCCATAATTGCGGCCTCTGGAGTGACCAGAAAAACCGAAAAAAATTAAGTATTTGGTCCATTTCATCCCCTAAATATTATCCGATCTTTACCAAAAACAATAGGGGTCTTCATTAGGCCGAACCCATCCTACATGCAAAATTTCGTGAAGATTGGTCCATAACTGTGGCCTGTATCGTGTTTACAAAATATAATGGACAGACGGACGGACGGACACACATGTCTAGATCGACTCAGCTAGTCGAGATATGACGATTGGTATACTTAAAGGTGGGTCTAGGACCAATATTTCGCGGCGTTACAAACTCTTGGGGCTGCACAAAGCTATAATACCCTGACAACATAGTTGTGTAGGGTATAAAAATATTGGTATGAAATTGATGTACTTCATTTGGTATACTGCCCCACAGCTCTCTGTTCAAAATTTTGATGCCAATTGGACAAACGTTTTATTCTTAGTGCATAATTAGCACGATCTTTGACGAATCTAAACCGATTGCAATGAAACTTAACACACGTCAGTCTAGGCTCAATTCAGAACGCCGCATAGTGATCGATTTCAACTTACAAATCAATTTAGATATGTTGCTGAAATTATACCAACATTCACTCAATACCTGCGGGAATTAATAGGCAAAACATGGGATCGGGTATTTTTTTTGCTAATACTATCATATTCCGGTTAATTTTCGATATTCTACAGGTTTTTGAACAATTTTTAAGATACATATTTTGTTATTCTATTTTCTCATACGTACATAGAACCATAAACGGGTCCTGTCCGTTTTAGTTGTTTTGAATACTCACCTCATAGTATGGTCATGGTATAAAAATTCGATCCCTTCGAAAGAACAAGAACAACGTCTTTAACCGCACCAAACTGTTTACACCCTCCATCATGCGATAGACAAAATCACTGTGCCATGATAAATATCTTCCAGGAGAAGATATAAACTTGCAATGAAAATGTTCTATGGAGTTATCTACCATTCGAAGCACGAAATTATAACCACCTGGTAATCCTAAAATATAGTCACTTCAACATAAGTGGAAGTTTATATTGGAAAATACGACCGGGCCGAACATTTTATACCCTACACCAAAATAACTAAACTGGGACTTGTAGAGATATCCATAAATTGCTGACCCGAGAAAACAAAACTGCAGATGGGAAAATGGACTATGAACTTGAGTATACCGAAAATGACCCCTATATATGTATAACATTGACTGATATTAAAAACTGCAGATGGGAAAATGGACTATGAGCCGGGATAGGCTCAGCGGGGCCAGGTCCAGCGGGGGCCAGAGATACCACATTACATTTAACACTTGGTTGTTGTTTATCACACAATATGTGTCTGAAGATGGATAGACACGGGACGAGGATTTGGTATGTGATGAATTGGAACGGCATCTGAGGATCAAATATAAATTAGGACTGTAAGCAGACACCCCGGGTTGGGGGCACATTCGGCGAATATGATTTTTTTTTTACAAAACTGTAGAAATGTTTAACTAATACTTATTTATTATATGTTTTTGGTACTAGTTTTTATAATTAAGTATCGGACTACAATAACCTGCAATAAACCAATAAGGAAAGTAGTAAAGACGGACTGGGCCGACTATATGATACCTTTCACAAAATTGATATCCCCTATTCGGTACGCCGCATTGTTAAA
This sequence comes from Musca vetustissima, assembly GCF_032173495.1. Classification (NCBI taxonomy): domain Eukaryota; kingdom Metazoa; phylum Arthropoda; class Insecta; order Diptera; family Muscidae; genus Musca; species Musca vetustissima. The sequence continues at coordinate 7,496 of NW_026877042.1, read as the reverse complement.
AATTCAATCTCAATCAGATACCCGTTCGATATACATATGTGATCTATGAATGCATCTGTACCAATTTCAACAAAATGCAATAACGTCATTCGGGTCTCAATTTGATACGTCGTGCAAAATTTCGTGCTCATCGGGCAAACATTAGGTGTTTGGTGCGCTATTGTAAAATCGGAGTATATATGTATATGTGGGAGCTATGTCGAAATCTGATCCGAAACTTTCAACACATCATTCTAGACTCAATTCAGTACGCCAAATTTCATGCAAATCAAAGGATATATAGGGACTTTGGTGCACCATTTGCATTAAATCGGAGGAAAATATATATAGGAGCTATATCAAAATCTGAAGCGATTTTCACGAAATTTAACACACATCGTTCCAGACTTATTTAAGTACGATATGCCAAATTTCGTGAAAATCGAAAGATATATAGGGACTTTGGTACACCATTTACATTAAATCGGACAAATATATATATATATATATATGAGAGATATATCTAAATCTGAACCGATTTTCCCGAAACTTAACACACATCATTCTAGAACTAATTTATTACTCTGTGCCAAATTTCGTGCGAAAGATATTATGTCACTTTGCTACACCATTTACCTTAAATCGGATGAATATATATATATGGGAGCTATATCTACATCTGAACCGATTTTCAGGAAACTTAACACACATCATTCTAGACCTGATTCATTACATTGTGCCAAATTTCTTGCAAATCGAAAGATATATACGGACTTTGGTGCACTATTTACATTAAATCGGACGCAAAAATATATATGGGAGCTATATCTAAATCTTAACCGATTTTTCCTAACTTCAATAGGGTTCGTCCTTGGGCCAAATAAGTGGCCTATGCCAAATTTCATCCAAATCGGATCATAAATGCGACATGTACTTTGTTCACAAAAATCCATGGGCGGACAGACGGACATGCGTAAATCGGCTCAGAAAGTGATTCTATGCATATTCTCAAAAGGAACATTGTGCCTATCTCATTTCCTTTTGCCTGTTACAAACATATGCACAAAGGCATAATACCCTGTACCACAGTGTGGTGAAGGGTAGGAAGGAAGATTTGACAGACTTGCCATCTCAGAAATTATCAGCAATAGCTGCAAACTAAAATGTATGAAAGTATATCATAAACTTTGGGGTTAGCAACTCAATATCCACCGCTTCATAACTCTAAAATTTGGCCAATAGCGAATTTGTCCTTCTGGGTTTTAAGGGGATACTCTCATAGGTTTCTATATTGTTGTTGTTTTTTGTAATTAAAGATAATACATTTTTTCGATCCCTTGAACATCCGTTTCTCAAAATTCCGGCGCAATTAGAAATTTAGCTCTGATATGAGCTAGAATTATTGACATCGCTCGAATATTAGCAAAATTGCAGACCTAGGTAAATTTTTGAAAATTCGCCTATTTTGGGTGAAGAACCAAGCTGCTGATGCTGTGTTTACCGGTATTGCTATTAAAATTTGTAACAATATATTATTCTTGGGAATAGATTTTCGTCACATACTACAATCGCATCAAGTGAATAAGATGATCGGCGATCTTTCGCTTTTCAAATAGTGATCCACAGAGCCACCTTCAGAATTTGTTTTTCGGATGTATACTCCAATTATTTCACCTTACATTTTTGGGTGTACTCCCCAAAAATTTTCTAAGTTTACGTCTAACGACAGGCTTTACTTCCCCTCAAGACGATGTCTTCCCTTTCACACAATAAAATTATCTCATTGGTCACTTTAACTGTATACGTTTGTTCTTTCAATATATCTGAAGCTTGTTACATGTTCTATACGTTTTGAAACATTTTTCATTCGCGATATAAAGTCCTGAGTCGTCATCATCACATTTTGTGGTATTCCTTTCTTTCGTGGCCGGTGAAGCATTAAAGATCATCTTTCCAATTTGTAAGAGGGGGCGAGCGACATAAGAAATTTTTCGACTTGGCTGAAATCGGCATAATGAGACTTTCTTGAGAAGTTATAGATTCATTTTAAATAAAAAAGTGATATTTTTAAACCGTGAATGGTAGGTCCCCTTCAATGTAGTTCCCCTTAAATGTACTCGCCAAGGGCTTTCATCCCTAAAATTTTCTAGCACAGTGTAATATTTGATACTTGAAAAACGTGACCACGTAACTTGACGATATATTAAAACCGTGAAAAGGGTGTCCCCTTAAATGTACTCGCAAAGAGCTTTCATCCTCATCACAGGGTAATTGTTGATACTTGAAAAACGTGACCTCCATACAAAATATTGAGGTAATGTAGGATATACCTCATCGTGGGACCGACCATCCCATTTTCAATACCCTCCTAAGAATAGTAGCAAAGTATGTGTACTACAAAGCTCTATCTCTAGGGTACTCTATTGTGATTTCAACAGACTTAGCAGATGGAAATAATAATTTTAATATAATCTAGGTCTCCAGTGAATATTTCTGGTGGACATTTACTATATTTAGAACGAGATACCCTTTTGAGAATATGAGAATATTGAGACAAAATTTTGCATAACGTATGTGAAGTTTTAATGTAATCGGTTCAGAATTCGATATAGTGGTGGAGGGTATGGTATAGATTGACCATTCCGACTTTTGTAACTTAACCATGGCTGTTTCGCTTTTTAATTATAATTTCTAAAATGTATGTTACTGGTCACTAAATATTTTCAACATTTCCTATTCCTCATAATAACAACATTCGTCATTTATTTTTTTCCCAGTTCGCCTATAATGACATTTGCAAAACTCAGTAATAAATTACATTTCATAAAGATAATTTAATTTGTTCCCACACACACATATGACCAACACATAATAACAACATATGCATATACATACATTTTTATTTAAATGCACATACTTATAAATATATATTTCATATTTAATTATGAACAAAAAGTTTACTTACGTAATTGAATTTCAAATCTGGATGCATGTAATCAACTCCTGTGACAGAGAAAAAAAGAAGAATTAAAAAAATATTAATGTATGTGTGGGTCTATTTGCTTGCATCCAATTAGTTAATGAAAATATTTCCAATGACACATATACATACATATGAATATGTGTCAATTGCATTTTGAACTTACCATCATCCATAATAGCGGTGGTAACATTTTTCCCAGTGATACCCTGATCCCACGCCGCCTGAACATTTAAATCTAAACGTGCCTTACCACCATTCTGACCGGTATTCTTTAAATACCATTGAAAGGGAAAGTAAGGATCTGTCGGTTCGGTACTTTCCGAACTCGGTTGTGTATTATAGGTGGCATCGAATTTCAGTCCGTGGATAGCATGAACGGCTGGTCGTAGTCCACGTTTGACACGCTTGAAACCGGGCTGTTGTACAGCAGTGTGTATCTGTAAAAGGAAGAGGGAAAAGGAAATGAATTACATTATCAAGCAAATGAAAAAAGTGATAAGAAAACCCACACCGAAATTTCATATCGACTTTATGTAGTTCGAATAATAATTTTCTTCAAAAATATATTACTCATGGATGATTTGACGAACGAAATTTCAAATTGATTTTTGTCCATTTCTTACATTTCCGTATAACGAAATTCAATTATAACTACTTTATGATGAAATCATTTATTAAACAGTGTAACAAAAATTTTGGTTTAGGAACTCTTCATTATTGAAATAAAAAGCCTTGGAGTGTGAATTTTCCTGTTACTGTATTAGTGTTAACATTTTTCAGCCGAACATTTTAGTTTAGTTTTTCGAAACATATTTTTAAATTTCTCTGTTGCCCTGTGTTATTATTACTTACCATTGGATGACTTTTGAGTAATCGTGTATGGGTAATACTACGCCGAGACCGGGCATGAGGCAGAGCCCGATGTTTGAAGTGATATTCATGTCCATTGCCGCCCGCCAACTGTAATGGAAAAGACAACAATAAATACATAAGAAATGTGAAAAAAGAACAATTCATCTAATAAAACTGTTAATGGATTGATTATTTGTTTTTGGCTTTGCAGCAATAAATCGAAGTAATAAGAAATTTATAAAATTTTTGATTGAAGTTGAATGGAAAAAAACATAATTTAATTTGTTGATATGTCATGCGGCTTGTTGGTATGACAGTTACATTATTCTTTAATTTAGTTATCAATAATAATTTTCTTATGTGACTATTAAGAGAATTCGGAAATAAAAAAGATAAATATATATCAGTTATGTTTGTGAAATCACACTAATGCTCCTCCACCATAGTACTGAAGGTATACTATGTTCGCTATTCCGTAAGTAATTCATCGATGTAATTTGAATATTTAGGATTTATAGAAAAAAACTACAGGTTGGCTGATATTAAAAAAAATTTAAATATTATTTAAGAAAACTGCAAATAGGCGTACGTTTAAAAAAGCAAGAACTACACTAGATTTTAGATTTTTTAGAAAAACTTTAGAAGGTATACACGCAGATTTATTACAAAGTTTTTACAAGGATCGCAAATAAGCGTGTATTTTTTTAATATTTCAACAAGGACTACGGCCAAAATTTTATAAAAACTATTTTTTTAATATCTTTAAATGTGCAAACGGAAGGCTTTTTTATTAAAAATATTTTTATATATTATAAAAAATAGAGATTAAATATAGGCGTAGATTTTATAATATGTATATTTATAAGGATTACAGATAGGCATATAATGACTACAGATGGATGTAGATTTTTTTCATAATATTTTTGGTAGACAAAGGTTTTTATACCCTACACAACTATGTTGTCAGGGTATTATAGCTTTGTGCAGCCCCAAATGTTTGTAACGCCGCGAAATATTGGTCCTTTAAGTATACCGATCGTCATATCTCGACTAGCTGAGTCGATCTAGACATGTGTGTCCGTCCGTCCGTCCGTCCGTCCGTCTGTCCATTATAATTTGTAAACACGATACAGGCCACAGTTATGGACCAATCTTCACGAAATTTTGCATGTAGGATGGGTTCTGGCTAATGAAGACCCCTATTGTTTTTGGAAAAGATCGGTTAATATTTAGGGGATGAAATGGACCAAATACTAAATTTTTGTCGGTTTTTCTGGTCGCTCCAGAGGCCGCAATTATGGCCCAAACACCGCGAATTTTTGCATGGAGAAGGGGATCGGGCCAGAGAATAAGCATGCATGTTTTGATAAAGATTGGTCAATATTTAGCGGGTCAAATGGACCCTGACTTTTGTGTGAAAAATGACAAAATTTGTATTCTATGGCATATATATTTACTCCTGGAGGATATAGACCCCAGGAGTTGACAGCATATCCAAGAGGAGTGGTTGGCCTTTAAATTGATACCAAATATAGTGATGTATCTACTCAGATGTGGGAGTTACAGTCAAATATTTACTGGTGCTTATGTATTCAGATATTATTTAGTAACCCATTACCACATTAGAGGGAGAAATATCGCGCTGATGGCTTTGAAATTTTTCATGAAGTTCCAGTTATGGTCAAGAACAACGCCTACAATTTTCGGTGATGATCAGATTAACATTTTGGGATGAAATGGACCGAAAACATAATTTTTGTGTGTTTTCGAGTAGAGTATAATCCGAAAATCACAACACACCCACCGTGAAGGTAATCTGGACAAGTAATTAGAAGGACTGTACTGAATATTCGAAAAAAGTAAGGAAGAGGTATTGTTAACCTCTAATCGGGCAAGAGGGTGCAAATATCAAGAAATATTGCCCAGGCTAGGAATAAAAATCCGCAGAAAGTTAGAGTTACGTGGTAGTTGTGTAGGGTATCGTATGGTCGGCCCCGTCCGACTATACTGCTCCGCTCACTGGTTTAAAAATACATTTATAATAAGGGGAAATAGACGTAGATTTTATAACTAACTACCAAACAACCTAATACTACCATTAAACGTATTTATACCCTACACAACTATGTTGTCAGGGTATTATAGCTTTGTGCAGCCCCAAAAGTTTGTAACGCCGCGAAATATTGGTCCTCGACCCACCTTTAAGTACACCGATCGTCATATCTCGACTAGCTGAGTCGATCTACATCCGTGAAATAATTTGTAAACACGATACAGGCCACAGTTATGGACCAATCTTCACGAAATTTTGCATGTAGGATGGGTTCTGGCCAATGAAGACCCCTATTGTTTTTGGGAAAGATCGGTTAATATTTAGGGAATGAAATGGACCAAATACTAATTTTTGTCGGTTTTTCCGGTCGCTCCAGAGGCCGCAATAATGGCCCGAACATCGTGAAATTTTCCAAGAATAAGCATGTCTGTGTGAAAAATGACAAAATTTATATTCTATAGTGTATATTTTTATCCCTGAAGGACATAGACCCCACAAGTTTATATTATATCCAAGAGGAGTGGTTGACCTTTAAATTAATACCAATTATATTGTTGTATGTGCTCGGATGTGGGAGTTACACCCAAATATTTACAGGTATCTCCGTATTCGTATATTATTTAGTAACCAACTATCACTCTAGAGAGCGAAACTATAGCGCTGATCGCTTTGAAATGTTCCAGGTATGGTCAAGAACAACGCCTATAAATTTCGGTGATGATCAGATAATAATTTTGGAATGAAGTGGACCAAAAACTTAATTTTTTGTGTTATTTTCGAGTCGATCTATAGACCACAAATGAAAGCCGAATATCACAACACAACCCACGGTGAAGGACAATAGCTGTACTGAATACTCATAATATTCGGAAAATATGTCAGTGTGCTGTTTACCTCTAATCGGACAAGAGGGTGCAAATATCACGAAATATTGCCCAGGCTCGGAATAAACATCCCCAGAAAATTTGAGTTCGTGGTAGTTGTGTAGGGTATCGTATGGTCGGCCCCGTCCGACTATACTGCTCTGCTCACTGGTTTTTAAATATTTTTATTAGCACTATCCAAGCGAAGATTTTTTAAAAAGAGCAGTATAGTCGGACGGGACCTACCATACGATACCCTACACAACTACCACGGAACTCTAACTTTCTGCGGAGTTTTATTCCGAGCCTGGGCAATATTTCGATATAGTTGCACCTTCTTGACCGACTAGAGGTCAACAAATATTACTTATATTCAGTACAGTCCTTCTAAGTACTTGTTCAGATTCCCGTCACCGTGGCTTATGTTGAGAAAAAACACCCCAATATCATAGAAAATTTCAAAGCGATCCGCGCTATAATTTCGTCCTCTAATGTGGTAATGGGTTACTAAATAATATATGAATACGTAAGCACCTGTAAATATTTACGTGTAACTCCCACATCCGAGTACATACGACAATCAACCACCCCTCTTGGATTTTCTATCAACATCTCGGCTTCTTTTCCATCAGGAGTAAATATATACAAATTTTGTCATTTTTAACACAAAAGTCAGGGTCCATTTGACCAGCTAAATATTGACCTATCTTTATCAAAACGGGCAGGACTATTATTTGGCCCAATCCCCATCTTCATGTAAGAATTC